>NC_045454.1:47372479-47509400 GCF_002776525.5 Piliocolobus tephrosceles
TTTTTTTTTTTTTTTGAGACGGAGTCTTGCTCAGTCGCCCAGGCTGGAGTGCAGTGGTGCAATCTCAGCTCACTGCAAGCTCCGCCTCCTGGGTTCACGCCATTCTCCTGCCTCAGCCTCCCAAGTAGCTGGGACTACAGGTGCCCACCACCATGCCCGGCTAATTTTTTGCATTTTTAGTAGAGACGGGGTTTCACCGTGTTAGCCAGGATGGTCTCAATCTCCTGACCTCATGATCCGCCTGCCTTGGCCTCCCAAAGTGCTGGGATTACAGGCATGAGCCACCGCTCCCGGTCTTTTGTATTTTTAGTAGAGATGAGATTTCGCCATGTTGGCCAGGCTGGTCTTGAACTCCTGACTTCAGGTGATCCGCCCGTCTTGGCCTCCCAAAGTGCTGGGATTATAGGCTGAGCCACTGCGCCCGGCCCCTATTTGTTTATTATCCTCCTGATGCATTCCACAAGAGAAGGGTTTTCCCTCTGTCTTCTCCATCACTCTGTTCCCAACACCTGACCCGGCAAGGATTAGGGCCTGGTATACAGGAGGTGCTCAATAAGTATCCAGTGATGGAGCTCTAGGCCCCCAGCAGGGTCCTGGGCCCAGAAAGGACACAGCGGTTGTTTTCTGAACACACAGAAGCTTTCCTTGGGGTCTGAAGGAAAATTTTAGACCTGAAACCATCCCCTGGGTGGAGGCCGGGGGTGGGGATATAAGTACCTTGGGAGTGGCCATGGAAAGAAAAAGAACATTCCTGTCTCATCAAAGCTGTTCAGGGGAGACCTGAGCTCCCTGGCTGGTGGCTGGGGTGGAGAGGGAGGATGCTCTTTGCAGGGTAACTGGGCAAGAGGGAGTGAATATTGAAATGCGCATCCCACGTGACATCTCCTGGTTGTGCGTGAGGCCTGTGTGTGAGTGAGCCCTGCAACGCATCTCATAGGAAAGCAAAAGAGAGAGACAAATCGGCACATCCGTCAGGAGGGGCTGGGCACGGAGACGGCGTACTACGCAGCCCTGAAAAGGAATGCGTAGTACACAGTCCTGAAAAAGATGTCCCTGGCTGTGTGCGTCCCGGTACTGTCAGTGAAACAGCATGGCAGGGAACAGCGGGCAGAGGATGTATGGAACAAGAAGACAAATGCGATACGCCAATATTTGCGAATGCAAATTGGTCTCAAAATAATAATAATACTAAAGAAAAATACAAAAATTAGCCGGATGTGGTGGTACAAGCCTATAGTCCCAGCTACTCAGGAGGCTGAAGTGGGAGGATCACTTGAGCCCAGGAGTTCAAGGCTGCAGTGAACTGAGATTGCATCACTGTACTCCAGCCTGGGTGACAGAGTGGAGACTCTGCCTCAAAAAACAAAAACAGAAACAAAAGCCATAAAGCAAATAGATTAAATATGTGTTAAGGATCTACTGTATGCCATGCCTTTAAGAAAAATAAAGTTGGCCACGTGCGGTGGCTCATGCCTGTAATCCCAGCACTTTGGGAGACCAAGGCGGGTGGATCACTTGAGGTGAGGAGTTTGAGACCAGCCTGGCCAACATGGTGAAACTCTGTCTCTACTAAAAATACAAAAATTAGCTGGGTATGGCGGTGGTGGGTGCCTGTAATCGCAGCTACTCGGTAGGCTGAGGCAGGAGAATCACTTGAACCTGCCGAGGTTCCCAGGAGGCGGAGGTTGTAGTGAGCCAAGATCACGCCACTGTACTCCAGCCTGGGCGATAAAGACTCCATCTCAAAAAAAGAAAAGAAAAGAAAAAAGCCAGAGGTGGTTGGTGGCAGGGAGGGGCTCTTTTAGCTACAGTATCAAGACAGGCCTCCCATTAGAGGTGACGTTTCAGTAAGACCAGCAGGAATAAGAGAATGATGTTTGCTGTTATCTGAGGGGAGGGTGTTCCAGGCAGAGGGCACAGCGTGTGCAAAGGCTGTGAGGCAGGACCGCACCTGGCGTGTTGGAGGAACAGCAAAGAGGCCCGTGTGGCTGGAGCAGGGGGAAGAAGGGGAGGAGTGGAGGGCAGGGAGAGGACAGGGCAGGTTGTGCAGGCCCTTGTGGGGCACCAGGAGGACTTGGGCGTTTACTCTGAGGGAGGTAGGAGCCATGCAGGGCTATGGGCAGAGGAGGAACCAGCCCTGACCCAGGTGCTCACAGGCGACCCCTGGCTGTTGCAGAAAGGACAGACTGGGAGCGATGAGTGCAGACACTGGGGGACCAGGGCAGAGGGGACAGCACAGATCCAGGCCAGGGAGGATGGGGCTGGACCAGGCGGGGGCGGAGGAGGGGTTGTATTCTAGAAGGATTTTGCAGAAGGGTTGGCTGCGTTCTCCCAAGTGGTTGGCTGCAGGGTAGGGTTGAGATGAGTCAAAAACGACTCCCAGGCCTCTGTCCTGAACGTCAATAAAGACGGAGAAGATGAGCTGAGGTGGCGAAGATGGTGGGAGAGGCAGGCACGGAAACGCCCCCATTAGCAGGACACCTGCGGAGGTTCCCGGGAGGCGGTGGGCAGGTTCTCCCTGGAGACATGGAGTTGGCAACTCCTGACTTAGCCCATGGGGGGTTTTCAGGTGCTGCAAGCAAGCCAGTGGTCCTGGGCAAGGTACATCCTATCCTCAGCCTCAGTTTCCCCATCTGAGAAAAATAAGACACAACAAAACGAGTTAATATGCGTCGAGCACTTAGAGAGTGGCCTGCGTAGACAGGGCCCTGGGAGGGGCTGTGGGCTACTCACTTGGGGTTGGATGGGACTAGAGGTTAGGACAGGAGGAGAGGTCTAATTTGCAGATCGGGGGCTGAAGCCCAGAGAGGTTAAGCACTTGCCCAAGGTCACACAGCACGTGGCACAGGCTCAACCCCACTAAGGGGCCTGCACACTCTGCTCACCACCAGAGTCAGCCAAACCCCCTTCCTTTCTTCTCTCTCCGCCCCCGGAGCTGCCAGCTCCAGTTTTTGGTGGTTTCCAGGCTCCCCTTAGTTCCCACTTGGCACTCACCTCCCACCTCAGCACACTCAGCCCAGGGCCCAGTGCCAGGCAGGTTGGAGGGCCAGGGGGTCTTGGTGAGCATCCTCCACTTTGACACCCAGGGTTCCTTTTGCCTCCCCCAACCCCGCACCCCACCCGTGCTCCTGCTAATGAAGGGAGAGGAACGGGAGGGAGCAAGCGAAATTATATACACACGAACATACAAAAATTAGTTTAGGATCCGGGCCAAAAACCACTTGCGCTTGGCCAGGCATTGTGGGTAATTCATTGCTGATTACCATAAAAGCCATAGCCCGGCTGACAGGCGGCTGCGGGGCTTTTGTTTAAGATTCTGATGAATATATAATCTCTCTCCCCGCCTGGAGCCCACGGTTCCCCTACCCCCCAAGGCTGCCAGGTCCCTGCCCACCCTACTCCCTTCCCCCACTGCTGAACCTGAGTCTGCAGGTTCCCTGAGGGGCTGGCAGCCACCTCTGCCCCATGGAGTCTGCCCGAGACTGTGTCGGTGAAGCTTGGCTTGGCACTCGATGCTCACCACCAGCCACAACTAGCCCAGGCCTCGCACTGTGGCTGCTGCCCTGGGCCTGATTCCCTCTCTTCCGTGTGGATGTCCTGGGCTTCAGCTGTTTGCTTGGCCCCATGCTGGGGCTGGGGACACTAGAGTGACTTATGCAGATAGAATCCTTGCCCTTAAGGAGTCTGGGGGGACGATGGATGATTAGACGGGCATTTATCCGTAGTTAAAGAGTTCCCATCTCCTGCCCAGGAGATGCAAATTAAAACAAGATATCATTTCTTGCCCATCCATGTAGCAAAACTGTTTGAAGTGTGGTGTTATCCAGGGTGGCAGTGTCGAGGGGAACCAGGCCCTCCGGGCATGGCTGGCAAGAGATGAAATCGGCATCTCTGTGACACCATGTCTTTTATTTTTAATGTATTGTTCTGGCCAGACAATGCATACACATGGGATACAATTGAGAATGCAGAGAAAAATGCGTGGTGGAGAATCTCTACCTGCCGCTCCTGGACCCCCTCCCCTGTCTCCTTCCCCAGTAGCAGTCTCTTCCCAGAACAGGGGTCAGTAGCTTTCCATAAAGGGCCACCTTGTAAATCTTTCCAGCTTTGCCGGCTGGACGATCTCTGTCTACTACTCGACTCCGCCATTGGAGCGTGAAAGCAGCCACAGATAAATACATAAACTGGTGGGCGTGGCTATGTGCCAATAAAGCTTTATTTATAAAAGCAAACGGTGGGCCGGATTTGGCCCCCAATGTGGTGATGATAAAAATGGTCTCCGTCTACGCACCATGGTATAGTCGCCCTGAGCCGAATGTGGCTATTGAGTATTTGAAATGTGTCCAGTGCAACCGAGGAACTGAATTTTAAATTTTATTCCATGTAAATTTAAACAGCCACATACGGCTTGTGGCTACCGTTTTGAAGAGCGCAGTTTATCTAGAAATCTTCTGTGAACATTTAGTAGGCGGCTGGATTTATATTCCTTTGTTTAACCAAATGGCAGCATCTTTTACATGCTGTTCTGTACCTTGTTTCCCCCCCCCACTTAAAAATGTAGTATCTCAAAAGTAATATTATAATTGCACATCTGGAATTCTCATTCCTTTTCACAGCTGTGATACTGATCTCATAACACTAAGAGATACTAATCTCTGATCATTTATTGACCCCTTGTACTGTTATTTTTATTTATTTATTCATTCATTTGTTTATGTATATTTTTGAGATAGAGTTTCGCTTTTATTGCCCAGGCTACAGTGCAATGGCATGATCTTAGCTCACTATAGCCTCCGCCTCCTGGGTTCAAGCAATTCTCCTGCCTCAGCATCCCGAGTAGCTGGGATTACAGGTGCTGGCCACCGCACCTGGCTAATTTTTTTTTTTTTTTTTTTTTTTTTTTTTTGAGGCAGAGTCTCGCTCTGTCGCCCAGGCTGGAGTGCAGTGGCCGGATCTCAGCTCACTGCAGGCTCCGCCTCCCGGGTTCACGCCATTCTCCTGCCTCAGCCTCCCAAGCAGCTGGGACTACAGGCGCCCGCCACCTCACCCGGCTAGTTTTTTGTATTTTTTAGTAGAGACGGGGTTTCACCGTGTTAGCCAGGATGGTTTCGATCTCCTGACCTCATGATCCACCTGTCTTGGCCTCCCAAAGTGCTGGGATTACAGGCTTGAGCCGCCGCACCCGGCCTTGTTTTGTATTTTTAGTAGAGACAGAGTTTCACCATGTTGGCCAGGCTGGTCTCGAACTCTTGACCTCAGATGATCTTCCCGCCTCAGCCTCCCGAAGTGCTGGGATTACAGGTGTGAGCCACTGTACCTGGCCCTCCTTGTACTGTTATTTACTTAACCAGTCTCCTATTGATAGATGTTTCGGTTGCTTCAAATCCTTTGCCGTGAGAACTTTCTCCACATGTCGTTTCACAGGAAAGTGTCTGCCAGGTAGATTTCTAGAGGTGGTGTTATCAGGCCTAAAGGGAGTGTATAAACTTAACTTCGGAAGATAATAGCCAGTGGTCTCCTTGGGGACTATTAGGACGTAGTCATTTCCGACTGTGTAGGAGGGGAAGCTGCTTGTTAAGAGCTGTAACCCGACCTTCCACCCCAGCTGCCCTTCTCTGGACACCAGTGAGAGACAAAAATCCGTCCCCAAGGGGACCTGGGAGATGTCAGTATGGAGATTCACCATGGCATTGGGTGAGATGGGAACAAATGGAGGCCACCAAAGTGTCCTCAGGGAATTGGGTGATACATGGCACAGCCTTGTCATGGAAGATCATACCACAGGCAAGAAGAGGCCTGGGCTGTGTGCTCAGTAGTTACAAGTCGTGTGAGGAACCACCATGAAACAAACAGAATGATATCATTTTCACATACAAAAAAAAAAAAATCCACTTTGGGAGGCCGAGACGGGCGGATCACGAGGTCAGAAGTTCCAGACCATCCTGGCTAACACGGTGAAACCCCGTCTCTACTAAAAAATACAAAAAACTAGCCGGGTGAGGTGGCGGGAGCCTGTAGTCCCAGCTACTCGGGAGGCTGAGGCAGGAGAATGGCGTAAACCTGGGAGGTGGAGCTTGCAGTGAGCTGAGATCCGGCCACTGCACTCCAGCCTGGGCGGCAGAGCGAGACTCCGAGACTCCGTCTCAAAAAAAAAAAAAAAGAAAAAAAAAAATCACCCTGGGCCAGGCGTGGTAGCTCACGCCTGTAATCCCAGCACTTCGGGAGGCCGAGGTGGGCGGATCATTTGAGGTCAGGAGTACGAAACCAGCCTGACCAACGTGGTGAAATCCTGTCTCTACTAAAAATACAAAAATCAGCCGGGCGTGGTGGTGCACGCCTGTAATCCCAGCTACTCGGGAGGCTGAGGCAGGAGAATTGGTGGAACCCGGGAGGTGGAGGCTGTAGTGAGCCGAGAACATGCCGCTGCACTCCAGCCTGAGTGACAGAGTGAGACTCCATCTCAAAAAAAGAAAAAACAAAAAAACCACCTCGTATTCTAGAGTTACCTTTGCTCAATAACTACCTGAGGAAAAGACATAAAGATAGATGCGAATGGCAGAGGTTGCTTCTAGGAGAGCATCAGAGGGACTGTCCCTTCCTCCTTTCCTCAAGTATTTGTGCTTACTATGTTGCTGGTTCTCTCTGTTCCAGGCATGAGGAATTTGCCTTTAAAAAAAAAATATTTATTTATTTATTTATTTTTTAGAAATGGGATCTCACTCCGTCACCCAGGCTGGAGTGCAGTGGCAGGATCATTACTCATTGCAGCTTCAAACTCCTGGGCTCAAGCTGTCCTACCACGTCAACCTCCCAAAGTGCCAGGATTAGAGGCATGAGCCACCGTGTCCAGCTTCTAGGCACAAGGATTTTTTTTTTTTTTTTTTTTTTTTTTAGCCAGTGCCCTCCACTCTGTCACCCAGGCTGGAGTGCAGTGGCGCTGTCATAGCTCACTGCAGCCTCGACCTCCAAGGCTCAGGTCATCCTCCTGCTTCAGCCTCCAGAGTAGCTGCAACCACAGGCATGCCCCACCCTGCCTGGCTAATTTTTGTGTTTTTTTTGTAGAGACAGGGTCTTGCTGTGTTGCCCAGGTTGGTCTTCAACTCCTGGCCTCAAGTGGTTCTCCTTCCTCAGCCTCCCAAAATGCTGGAATCACAGGCGTGAGCCACCATGCTCGGCAAATAATAGCAGTTTTGAGGAGATTTAGTGTGCCTAGATGGTAGGAAAAGCCCGGAATAATAGCTGGTGTGCTCACTGAGCGCCTTCTGTATGCCCAGCTCAGTTCTGAGTGCTTTGCTCCTGCTAAGTTCTTGATATGGGGTTTTTATGTCTTGGGAAGATGGGGTTGGGTCTAGATCCTAACACCTGTTCAGGGAGACCACCTTATCCTACCCGGGACCTGAGAGCTTGGGGAGCCAACTAGAGAGGTCGTGCCGTCACCTGAGCTCTGGGGGGCCGTGGGAAGTTCTATGACCACTCCCCAGCAGCCCCCCATGTCTCTCAGTTGCCTCTCATGTGGGATGGGACCTGGCCCAGGGTCCCCACCCTCTCCTTTTCTGTTTTGTTCAGGGCTAATGAGGTTTCCTCTTCTGCACCTCTCTTGCCTCCAGACCTTGGCTTATGCTGTTCCTTATACCTGGGACACCCTTCCTGCTCCCCGACATCCCTGCCCCAGCCCAGCACGATTTCTGCCATCCTTCTCATCGTAGACCTCACCTCTTCCTGAAAGCCTTGTGACATCCCCCATTACAGCCCTGGTCTCTTTTTGTTTGTTTTTTATTTTTAGAGACAGAGTCTCCCTGTCTCCCAGACTGGAGTGCAGTCGTGTGATTTCGGCTCACTGCAACCTCCACCTCCCGGATTCAAGTGATTCTCTTGCCTTAGCCTCCCGAGTAGCTGGGACTACAGGCATGTACCACCATACCTGGCTAATTTTTGTATTTTTATTTTGTTTTTTTGAGACAGAATTTCTTTCTTTTCACCCAGGCTAGAGTACAATGATGTGATCTCGGCTCACTGCAACCTCTACCTCCCAGATTCAAGCAATCCTCCTGCCTCAGCATCCCAAGTAGCTGGGATTACAGGCACCTGCCACTGTGTCTGGCTAATTTTTTTCTATTTTTAGTAGAGATGGGGTTTCACCATGTTGGCCAGGCCAGTCTTGAACTCCTGACCTCAAGTGATCCGCCTGCCTCGACCTCCCACTCAAAGTGCTGGGATTACAGGAGTGAGCCACCGCGCCCAGCCCATGGCCCTGACCTTTTTTGTTGTTTGTTTCCGAGACGGAGTCTTGCTCTGTTGCGCAGGCTAGAAGGCAGTGGTGCAGTCTTGGCTCACTGCAATCTTGGCGCAGTCTCGGCTCACTGCAATCTCTGCTGCCTGGGTTCAAGCGATTCTCCTGCCTCATCCTCCCAAGTAGCTGGGATTACAGGCACCCGTCACCACGCCCGGCTATTTTTGTTTTTGTTTTGAGATGGAGTCTTGCTCTGTTGCCCAGCCTGGGGTGCAATGGCGCCACCTCAGCTCACTGCAAGCTCCGCCTCCCAGATTTACGCCATTCTCCTGCCTCAGCCTCCCGAGTAATGGGGACTACAGGTGCCCGCCACCACGCCCAGCTAATTTTTTGTATTTTTAGTAGAGACGGGGTTTCACCATGTTAGCCAGGATGGTCTTGATCTCCTGACCTCATGATCCACCCGCCTCGGCCTCCCAAAGTGCTGGGATTACAGACGTGAGCCACTGCGTTTGTTTTTTGTTTTTTTTGTGTGTGTGTGTTTTTAGTAGAGATGGGGGTTTTACCATGTTGGCCAGGCTGTCTCAAACTCCTGACCTTGTGATCTGCCTGCCTCGGTCTCCCAATGTGTTGGGATTACAGGCGTGAGCCACCATGCCTGGCCAAGACCTGACCTTTAACTTCCAGGGCCCCCTGTCTGCCTCCCACAGTCATCTTGTGTCCTTAGTACTCAGCCCAGAGCCTGGTATACAGTAGGTGCCTTATAAATGCTGGAGGGGTGCTGAGAGACGAATCATTACCAGGTGTGACAGTTTTTCATTCCTCAAATGCTGACATGGGATGGAGGGCCGTGACCTCCGCACTTCTGTTTATTTTATTGTTGTTGTTATTTTTTGAGACGGCCTCGCTCTGTCACCCAGGCTGGAGTGCAGTGGTGTGATTTTGGCTCACAGCAACTTCTGTCTCCCGGGTTCAAGTGTCTCAGCCTCCCAAGTAGCTGGGATTACAGGTATGCATCACCACATCCGACTAATTTTTTGTATTTTTAGTAGAGACAGGGTTTCACCATGTTGGCCAGGCTGGTCTCGAACTACTGACCTCAAGTGATCCACCTGCCTTGGTCTCCCAAAGTGCTGGGATTATAGGCATGAGCCACTGTGACCTGCACTCTTGTTACTCTTCAAATCCCACCCTGCTCACTCACTCTGCCCTCTCTCCACACCAGCCCCCCCTCTTTATCCAGAACTTTGTGTGTTCATCCCCACCTCGGGGCCTTTGCACGTGCTGTGTCCTCTGCCCCGTCTTTCCATGGCTGTCTCCGTCTGTCACTGTCTCCCCAGAACAGAAGTCCTGAGAGGTTATCTGCCTTGATCTCTACTGTGTCCCCAGCATTCAAGGCAGCCCTAGCACACAGTAGGTGCTGGAGTTTCAGCTGTCACCAAAACCAAATCCCATCCTTGTGCAGGGGACCCAGAGGAATTAGGAGCTACACCGAGCCCTGCCTTGGGGACCTCCCTGGTTTGTGCCTCGGTTTCCTCAATCTTCACAGACTTTGAACCCACAAAAATCAGCCCCAGGCACCCAAGAGCCCGTTTTCCCTGGTGCTTAGATGGGGAAACTGAGTCTTAGAGAGTGGCAAGGACTTGTTCAGGTCCACGCAGCTCCCTCGGGAAGAGAAGCTGGGCTTCCTGCCTCCCGGGAGCCGTGGTTTTTGAAGTCAGAACGCACCCCTAGGATGGGGCTGTCTGGAGGAGGCATCCGGCAGCCTAGAGCTGCACACACCAGCAATGACTCCCTTTCAGTTCCTAACACGTCAGGGAAGAAAGCCCAGGGAGATTCAGGGTGAGCTCAAACACTGACACCTGCCAATCTCTTTGTAACAAGATCCCATCGGGCTGCTGGTGTTCGCAACAGTATCCAGTGGCCATGGGATAACTGGGTACTATTTTCATTGTAACAATGTTTCTGGTGACTTGCAAGGCAGGGCAGAATCTTAGTTTCTAAAGTAAATTGGTTTAAGGAAAAGGCGGAAGGCAGTGGCATGAAAATTGTTTTTAAACAGGGCCTCACGCTGTCGCCCAAGCTGGTATTTAGTGGCAGGATCTTAGTTCACCTGCAGCCTCAAACTCCTGGTCACAAGCAATCCTCCTGCCTCAGCCTCCCAAGTAGTTGGGAATACAGACACATACCGCCATGCCCAGCTAATTTTTTATTTTTATTTTTTAGAGACGGGGATCTCACTTTGTTGCCTAGGTTGATCTTAAAGTTCTGGCTCAAGCAGTCCTCCTGCCTTGGCCTCCCAAGGCTGGCCATGCCCAGCCTACATGAATGATTAAATGGGGGGCCGAGTGTGGTGGCTCACACCTCTAATCCTAGCACTTCGGGGGGCCAAGGCAAGGCGGATCCCTTGAGGTCAGGAATTCAAGACCAGCCTGTCCAACATGGTGAAACCCCATCTCTACTAAAAATACAATAATTAGCCAGGTGTGGTGGTGTGTACCTGTAATCCCAGCTACTCAAGAGGCTGGAAGTGGGAGAATCGCTTGAAACTAGGAAGCGGAGGTTGCAGTGAGCCGAGATTGCCCCACTACACTCCAGCCTGAGCGACAGAGTGAGACTCCATTCATCCATCCATCAATCAATCAGTGGGGGGTATTGGGACATGGCAGAGTCATGAGCAAGAAGGGGAGGATTGGGGGGAGACCGTGATCACCCTCTCTGGGGACTGGTGGGTGCAGAGCGGGAGGATGCGCTTGAACAAGAGACCCGCAGGCATCTTGCAGAGAGGATGTGGCCAGATCCATTAAATGCACTTGCGGCCAGGCATGGTGGCTCACGCATATAATCCCAGCACTTTGGGAGGCTGAAACAGTCAGATCACCTGAGGTCAGGAGTTCAAGACCAGCCTGACCAATATGGTGAAACCCCATCTCTACTAAAAATACAAAAAATAGTTGAGTGTGGTGGTGGGCACCTATAATCCCAGCTAATCGGGAGGCTGAGGCAGGAGAATTGATTGAACCTGGGAGCCAGAGGTTGCAGTGAGCCGAGATCACGCCACTGTACTCCAGCCTGGGTGACAGAGCAGACTCTGTCTAAAAAAAAGAAAAAAAAAAAAAAACAGCAGCAACAACTTTAATGCACTCAACGCTGGCTCAAGGTGGGAGATGGTGGGCCTGGCAGGGGCCCAGGCTGGCAATGGGACCTGGCGGGGGGACCAGCCATTCTGTCCCTCCCCCTGTCCCCCACTTTTGGCTGAGTCAGCACGTTGGCACTGCGAAGCTGACTCCGGCTGTGGCCTGGAAGCCTTTTCCAAGTTTCTGCCCTTGGGGCTAGAGCAGGAGCTCCCAGAGGATGCTTTTCTGGCCAGCCAGGGAGATCCAGGTTCAAAGCCCAGCAGCGTGCCTTTTGCTTTCTGGTTTTCCATGTCCCCATGTTGGAAATGTGGAGTTTGGATATCCTAATGTGGCTGCCCGGGGAGTGAGAGTGGACAGGGGACTGTGGCTGCAGACAGTACCTGCTGGTCTCTGTGCCATTGGTCAGCACCTCCGGCCTCTGCAAGGCCTCTGAGCCATTGATGTCTTCACTCTTTCATCTCTGTACATTTTTATGGTAATTTTTTTGTTATATATATTTTGCCACATTTTTTTTTTTTTTTTTTTGAAATGGAGTCTCACTCTGTCATCCAGGCTGGAGTGCAATGGTACAATCTCAGCTCGCTGCAGCCTCTGCCTCCTGGGCTCAAGCAATCCTCCTACCTCAGCCTCTCAAGTAGCTGGGATTGCAGGCATGTACCACTATGCCCAGCTAATTTGGGTATTTTTTGTTGAGATGGGGTCTCCCTATGTTGCCCAGGCTGATCTCAAACACCTGGGCTCAAGTCATCTGTCCACCTCGGCCTCCCAAAGTGTTGGGATTACAGGCGTAAGCCACCACGCCCGGCTCACTTCTTCATTTAGAAAGCATTTATTGAGCACATACTGTGTACTTGACCCTGGTGATGACCAAGACTGGCCTGGCCCCATTCTCCCGGGCAGAACTGGCCACGGAACTTTCTGCAGTGATGGAAGTGTGCTATGTGGGTTTCACTACTCTGGCCATGAGCCACACTGGAAATGTGGCTGGTGTGACTTGAGAAGCAGAATTTTAAATTTTATTTAATTTTTCTTTTCTTGACAGAGTCTCACTCTGTTGCCCAGGCTATAGTGCTATGGCATGGTCTCAGCTCACTGCAGTGTCCACCTCCTGGGTTCTAGCAATTCTTGTGCCTCAGCCTTCCAGGTAGCTAAGACTACAGGTGTGCACCACCACACCCAGCTAATTTTTGTGATTTTAGTAGAGATGGGGTTTTGCCATGTTGCCCAGGCTGGTCTCAAACTCCTGGTATCAAGCAATTCACCTACTTTGGCCTCCCAAAGCACTGAGATTACAGGTGGGAGCCATGGCACCCGGCCTATTTAATTTTTCTTCATTTAAGTTTAATGAGTCACATGTGGCTAGGGGTCCTTTTTTTTTTTTTTTTTTCCTTTCTCTTTATTTTATTTTGAGGCAGAGTTTCGCTCTTGTCATCCAGGCTGTAGTACAATGGCGCGATCTCAGCTCACTGCAACCTCCGCCTCCCAGGTTCAAGCGATTTTTCTGCCTCAGCCTCCTGAGTAGCCGGAATTACAGGTGTGCACCACCATGCCCAGCTAATTTTTGTATTTTTAGTATAGATGGGGTTTCGCTATGTTGGCCAGGCTGGTCTCAAACTCCTGACCTCAGGTGATGCACCCACCTTGGCCTTCCAAAGTGCTGGGATTACAGGCATGAGCCACCGCACCCAGCCGCTAGTGATTCTTGTATTTGATAACTCAGACCCAGACAGTAAGTAAGGAGAGAGAATTTCAGGTGACGGTAAGATAAAGGGTGATGGGTGCTACTTGAGCCAGGTGGTCAGCCAGGGCATTTCTGAGGAGGTGATCCTTGAGGGAGAATGGAATGGTGAGAAGGAAAGTGACATGAAAATGTAGAGGAACAGTGTTCCAGGCAGAGGCATAGCCCGTGCAAAGGCCCTGGGGCAGGACCGCACTTGGGGTGCTGGAGGAACAGCGAGGAGGCACATGTAGCTGGAGCAGAGTGAGTGAGGGGGAGAGAGGGAGGAATAGAAGGCAGGGAGGGGATGGGCAGGTTGTACAGGCCCTTGTGGGCCACCAGGAAGACTTGGGCTTTGCCCCTGAGGGAGGTGGGAGCCATGGAGAGCTGTGGGCAGAGGAGGACCTGACTCAGGTGCTCACCGGCACCATGTAGTGGGTGCTGTGGGGAGGACAGACTGTGGAGGGCGAGGGTGGGAGGCTGGCGACCAAGGCAGAGATGACTGTGCTGGTCCAAGCAGGCAATAATCCGGCTGGATGTGTTGGGAAGGGAATATGGAGAAAGATGGACAAAGTGAGTAGAAATTTAGGAGGGAAGCGTGAGAGTATTTCCAAACAAATAGCATATGGGGTGAGGGAGGAAGAGCATTGAGGACCAGCTTCCAGGTTCTAGCCTGAGCCTCTGGAAGGACGGAGCTGCCGTCAGCAGGGTTGGAGAAGACATGGGAGGAATGGCTTTGCTGGATCCAGCCACGCCTGAAGGTGTCTCAAATTTTCCAGGAAGGGGAAGGTAGCCTGGCCTGCGGGGGCGGACAGGTAAAAAAAAGGCAGACATGGAGCTGGGGTGTGCCTGTGGTGGGCATCATGCCCGCTGCGGTGTGGCTGGCGGGTAGACCTGGCGCCAGGGCTGTGATGTGAACGTGGGTGAGGCGGGCTTCTGGCTGGTTGGCACCCGCCCATGCCCCAGGTCACAAATGCTGTGCTAGGTAGGAGGCGGGAGCTTTGGGCATGGGCAAGACCAGGGCAGGGAAACCGAGAGGAAGCTGCCCGACCAGTTTCTCTGTGGCTCTCGCAGCCAAGAGTACAGAGTTTGTACCTAAATGAAATGTCCGGGGCTTTTGGCGCCAAATATGAAGGAGGTGGGACAGACAGGCTGGGGGAGGGGGTCCTGCCCCAGTGTGCCAAGGGTGTGGTTTTATCTGAGGGGCCCCCATCAGGAAAGGTTTAAAAGGCTTGAGAACATCCCAATGCAGTCACCCCTGCTTCGGAAGTTTCTTCAGGAGATGAAGGGACACAGCTATGTCTAAGGATGTCCCTCACAGTGTTGTTTATAAGAGACATAATGGGATAAGTGGGAATTGATTAAATTCTGTGAGCTGGACACTAGAACGTGGTCTCCTGATGGTGATCCCCATTGAACGAAAGAAAAGCACCCATTTGTATGCATAGAAGATAGACTGGAAGGAGGCCGGGCATGGTGCCTCACGGCTGTAATCTCAACACTTTGGGAGGCCGAGGCTGGCAGATCATGAGGTCAGGAGTTCGAGACCAGTCTGGCCAACATCGTGAAACCCTGTCTCTACTAAAAATACACAAAAAATTAGCTGGGCGTGGTGGTGTGCACCTGTAATCCCAGCTACTCAGGAGGCTGAGGCAGGAGAATTGCGTGAACCTGGGAGGCGGAGGTTGCAGTGAGCTGAGATCGTGCCACTGCACTCTAGCCTAGGCGACAGAATAAGACTCTGTCTCAAAAAAAAAAAAAAAAAAAGAAAGAAAGACTGGAAGGAAATGGTTAGCCTCAGGGCCATTGTATTTGCTGTTCCTCCTGCCTGGAACTCTGTTCCCATAGGTGTTTGTATGTCTGATTTGCTCTTTTCCTCCAGGTCTAAATGCAATTGTCACCACTTCTAAGAGGTTCCCCCAGGAGGGAACCTGGAGCCTTGCAGCGTGTATTGACATCTCTTAGCACTGCCAGGCCTTGCATTATTGACAGTGTTTGTTTTTCTCTGTGGGTGTCCATCCCCTCAACTTATCTGTCCCCCCCCCACAAGGGCAGGAGCACTGGTTCCATAGTGCTCACCACTGTGTCCTCAGCACAGCACACAGTAGGTGCTCAATACATGTACAGGGAAGGAATGAATGAGAACGGCCGCATGAAACAGTTTCTCTCTAGGCGAGGGATGGATTGTGGGTAACTTTTATTTTCTTCTTTATGCTGATTTTACCTAATTTTCTGCTGCACGCGCCTATTTTATAATTAGAAGAAAAGTTATTTTGAAAAAAATTACCCCCCAACGTCCCAGCTGTGGGAGCTGACGTGATCCAGCCCCGTGTTCCTCCCCAAGGGCAGCCGCCTCCTGGGTGTATACAGAGGACATATCAATGGAATGTTTTTGGAGGGGCTGCTGGGGTCAGCCCTCAAGGGCATGGGGTAGGCGGGGCAATCAGAGAGGGCTTCCTGGAGGTGGCCACCCTTAACCTTTAGGGTGCTCAGGCCAAAAACCCGGAAGTCATCCTTGAGTCCTCTCTTTTCTGTACATGCCCGAATGAGTCATTTAGAAAATTCCACGGGGTCTGCCTAGAATGTGCCCTTCTCTCCCATCCTCTACCCACCCCAGCCCCATCATTGCCTACCTTGACCCCAGCCTAGTCATCCCCCACAGTCTGCCCTCCCCACAGCAACTGAGGATGTCTGTGAGTACCTGAGTCAGGGTCCATCCTTCCTCTACCCACAGCCTTCCATGGCTCCCACCTTCCTCAGGGTCAAAGCCCAATTCCTCCCGGAGGCCGCTGAGGCCCTGCGCATCCTGTCCCATTCCCTCCCTCCCCTCCCTTCCTCTTTGTCTCCCCCTCCTCACTCTGCTCCAGCCACACAGGCCTCCTTGCCATTCTTCCAACACACCAGGTGTGGTGCTGCCCCAGGGCCTTTGCATGGGCTGAGCTCTCTGTCTGGAATCCTCTTTCATTTTCTCTCACCTCCTTCTGGTCTTTATTCGTGTGTCACCTCCCCTCTCTCCTATCCTGTATTTATTTTATTTTACATTTTTTTAGAGATAGAGTCTTGCTCTGTCACCCAGGCTGGAGTGCAGTGGCACCATCATAGCTCACTGCAGCCTCAACTTCCTGGCCTCAGACGATGCTCCTGCCTCAGCCTCTCAAGTGGCTGGGACCACAGGCATGCAGCACCAGGCCCAGCTCATTCTTTTTTTTTTTTTTGAAACGGAGTCTCGCTCTGTTGCCCAGGCTGGAGTGCAGTGGCCGGATCTCTGCTCACTGTAAGCTCCGCCTCCTGGGTTCACACCATTCTCCTACCTCAGCCTCCCGAGTAGCTGGGACTACAGGCGCCCGCCACCTGGTCTGGCTAGTTTTTTTTGTATTTTTTAGTAGAGACGGGTTTCACCATGTTAGCCGGGATGGTCTCGATCTCCTGACCTCGTGATCCACCTGTCTCGGCCTCCCAAAGTGCTGGGATTACAGGCTTGAGCCACCTCGCCCGGCCCCAGCTGATTTTTTTAAGTTTTTATAGAGATGATGGGCTGTATTGCCCAGGCTGGTCTAAAACTCCTGGCCTCAGGCGATCCTCCCACCTCATCCTACAACCCCCAACCCCATCATCTTCAGAGCCCTTACCACCATCTGACCCACAGTGGATTTTATTTCTGTTGTTTCTCATGTGTCACCCTCGACAGAGCGTCCGCACTCTGAGGGCAGGGATCTTCGTCAGTCTTGGTCACTGTGTGTCTAGAATTGCGCCTGGTGTAGGTGCTTGGAAATGTTTGTTTAGAAAAGGGTAGGCTGGGCTTAACCTTATTACAGGCTCACGTCTGTAATCCCAGCACTTTGGTAGGCTGAGGCAGGAGGAACACTTGAGTCTAGGAGTTCGAGACCAGTCTGCGCAACTTGGGGAGGTCCCATGTCTACAAAAAAAAATCCAAAAATTAGCCAGATATGGTGGCGCGTGCCTGTGGTCCAGGCTACTCAGGAGGCTGCGGTGGAAGGATCACTTGAGCCCAGGAGGTTGAGGCTACAATGAGCCGTGATGGTGCCACCGCACTCCAGCCTGAGCAACAGAGTGAGACCCTGTCTTGAAAAAAGAAGATCCCTGCTTTGTGACAAGAGCACACAGTGTGGCTTTTGGAGGAGAATAAGGTTGGAGGGGCTCTCCTGGGTGAGGCTGGGCCTGATTGTGCAAATGTTTGCTGAGAACCTCCTTTGTACCATGGACCTGTGCTAGGTGCTGGGGACACTGGGTGACTGAGACAAACCCTGCTCTGCCCACCGAGGCCACAGTCTGGTGGGAGAGGCAGACCTGGGCCTAGGCGCATTTAGGGCTCTGTGCTGATGGGGCCACCCAGCCAAGGGGGGAGGGCACCTGGCCCAACTTCCCCAGCACCTCAGGGGCAGCTATGTCCCCTGCCAAGTGCGGTCACCACTGTGGAATAGGAGCAAGAGTCTGTCTCCACAGAGACATGGGCAGGAGGCCCAGAGAGGGCAGGACTGGCTGGGAAGGGGCTGGCAGGAGCCAGGCCCGTCTGCCGCAGGTCATACAGCCCCGAGCCTCCTGACAGTGTGGATTCATTGAACGCCTGTTCAGTGCTTGAGTTCTGTGGCAGATGGGGAAACTGTCAGCCTGAGAGGTACGGGTCCTTTCTTGACACACAGGGCATCCCTGGATTCAAGCTCAAGTGTGTATGAGCCCCCTGCCTTGCCACAGATGCAAACAAGGTGCCTACTCTGCTCCTGAGGGCCCACTGTGTGCCCAGCCGAGTTGGGGAGGTCACGCTGGTTGCTTCTATGCCTTCATTGACACAGGGCACCTCCTAGTGCCTCTGGTGGTGCTGGGGCACCAGGCCACCGCCTCCATGAAGCACCTACTGTGTACCTCGTGGGATGGGAGGCGTCAAGGCATCCTGTGTTTATTTCCTACTGTGTGCTCTGTGTCAAAGGGGCAGACAGGGAGCCTGTGTGCAGACACAGACCACCTACTGTGTGCATGGTGCTTTGTGGCCTAGGCCACCTAGTGCTGGAGGTGGGGTGGGGGGATTCCATGCTTCATTTTGCAGAGGGGGGAAACTGAAGCATGGTAAGGGAAAGGGGCAGTGTGGGATTCCCCAGTGAGGGAGGTGGGAGCCACCCACTGAGGTAGCAGTGGGAGGGCATGGATGGGAGCCGTGGGAGCGGAGTTGTCTCTGCTGGGTGCTCACAGCCGCCTGTGTGTCTCCTATCAAAGCCCACATCCTTTGCCCCACTGAGTAATGGCTTCTAGAGAGTGGGGCCGTCTGTCTCCAGGATGGCCCTGTCCCTAGATAAACCCAAGGGACTTGAAATTATTCGTGATGTACCCTCAGTTCCGGGGCCCCAGGCCTCCAGCAGCACTGTGGTGAGAGCTCCACCTCTGAACCCAAAGCCTGGTTCCGGTCCCTGCTCTTCCTGGCTGTGGGCAGCCGTTTCTCTCCTTCTTGGCTCCGTTCTTTGCAGAATGGGGGTGATGATGGGCCTGCCTCCTAGAGCTGTGGCCGGTGGCCTGAGGAAGCACAGCTGATGACAGCTGAGAGCTCAGGACATCCCGTTGGCGTTGGCGTTCGGGCTTCGTCCTCAGCGCGGGAAGAGAGGCGTTTTCACCAGGGATGGCAGCAGACACGGGAGCCCTTGGGTCTCCATCCCGGCCCCCGCCCCGTGCTCGAGACCCTCAGGTCCCGCTGGGCTTCTGCATTCCGGGCCTCTCCAGTGGAGTTTTCAAACCTGCACCCTGGGCGCGGCGCGGGCTCGGATTGGGCGCCCGGACAGGTCTGCCCCTCCCTCTCCCTCCTCCTCTCCCTCTGCTCCAGTGTCGCGGGCCTGGCACGGCGGCCCCATCTGTTTCCAATCTGGCCCTGCGCTCTCCGCCCCCTCCTCCGGCTTGTGGCGAGGGTGGGGGCCTCTGCCACGGTGTTCCCCCATTCATTCCCCTGGACCCCCAGCGGGAGGGAAGCCTCTGCGCCCGTGCCCCTCCCCCACCCTCTGGTCTAGGAGGGGAAAGAGGGGACGCCTCCTCCCCTCCACTGCTGGGCCTCAGTTCCCACCCAGACTGGGAGGGGAACTCTGCCCCTTCTCCGACCTCCTGTATTTGGGTGTGTTTGGGGAGCCCTCCGCCGCCCCGTTCGGCATCCAGCCTCCTCATCCGTTGCCATGGCCACGATCAGAGCTGTGGAAGCGGGGAGCAAGGTAGAGGCTCCCAGTGGGACCAGGCTTAGGGAGGGAGGGGTCTCGGGTCATGCCCTCCCTGGGGCGCCCCTTCTCTCAATGCTGCACGCACCCCCGCGGAGGCGCTCTGCGCCTCCAGATGGGGCTCCCCTCTGGTCCCCCCGCCCCACTTCCGGCCGGGGCCCATCCCTGCCCCCCCCAGTCCCCCTCCCCGGGGCCGTCCCCTTCAGCCCCGCCCCCTGCAGCCCCGCCCCTTGCCCCGCCCCCAGGCCGAGCTCCCCAGGCCGAGGCCTCTCCCGAGTCTTCGCTGCGCGCCGCGCTCCGGGCGGACCGAGGGACGCGGGGACCGGCTGCGGCGGGCCCTGTGGAGGCCTCGCGGGGCCCGGGCCCGATCTCCGAGCCGCGGGGTGAGTGCGCCCGGGACCCCCTTCCATCCCGAGGCCCGGGCCGCGCCAGGCTTTGTCCCTCTCCTCGCTCCCACTCCGTGCTCCGAGACGGGGGACGCGGGGGTCCCCCCAGCCTAGCACGGGCCTGACCGGGCTGGCTTCCCTCCAGGGACAATTTGGGCCTGCTGCTGCCTGGCACCCCCCCATTCAGGCCCGTCGCTTACACTTTGGAAAACTCCAGACCGTTATGCTCCGCAGGGTCCCCTCCCCCGCCTGGCCCCCAGCCCGACCTCCTCCCCCCACCCTACTCCTCCCCCACCTCCCGGGGGCGGAGCCAGGCGCGGGGCAGCCTTCGCTGCCAGCCCGGGGGAGCTCTGATTGGGGACTTCGCAGAAGGCAGAGGAGGCAACAGGACCGCAGAGGGGGCAGGTAGCGGTGGGGGGTGCGTGGCAGGAATTCTTGCTGTTAGCCAACTCCGAAAATCGCAGAAGTTTACCTCCATCCATTTGTTTCAGCTCCCCATGGGCCTGGGGACCCCACGTTGCCTCTGTGCTTTGTTGGGGGGCTTTAAGAAACTGGGGGGCTTGGCCTCAGGGAGGGGTCTCTGGTGGTGTCTTCTGGGATGGTCAGGGCAGCTCGTACCTTTCCGTTACCCATTCCCGTCCCTGAGCTCTAAGCCGTTCCAGTCCCCGAGTCCTGAGCTGATTTAATTTCGTGACGCTCCCCAAGGGGCTTCCGGCAGACCCCGGGCTGGCGTCAACCCCAAGCCCTGTCTGCTCCTTCCAGAGCCTCACCCCCACCCTTTAAGTCTCAGCCAGACCCCCTAGGGTGGATGTGAGCTTGGCCTCCATTGCCTGGGGTAGTCTCTGTCTATGGTCCCAGTTTCCATCTCTGAAACCCAGGTGACCCCAGGGATGATGTGGATAAAGTACCAGGTGGAGCTGGGTATGCAGCAGGCATCCAGTGCACGCAGCGGCTTTGCCACGTTCCTGGGTTGGGAAGAGGGCTTCCATCCAGAGGGTTGACAGACCCACAGTGGGAGCACAGCTGTGATGGGGTAGCGCAGGATGGGTCTTGATCCAACCTGGGGCATCCAGGAGGACTTCCTGAAGGAGGTGACAGCTCAGCTTAAACCTGAGGATGAGTGCGAGGGCTGAGATTTGATGGGGATATGGAAGGGTGTGCTGGGTGGAAGGAACAGTGTGTGTAAATACCCCTGTGGGAGCCAGGGTCCACAAGTGGGGGGATCAAGGTGGCATGGGAAGCCTGGCATGGGGGGTTGTGGCGTGACAGGGTCAGTAGAGGCCGGGCTGGCAGCTCTGGAGGCTGAGGTAGCAGTCTGAGTTTTAATGCGTGTTGATGGGAGCCATGGGGGTTTTAGAGCAGAGGAGAACGGGGCTTAGCTTGGAGTGGAGGCATCTTGTGGCTGCAGCTTACAGGATGAGCTGACTGTGACCGTGGGCCAGCTGGGGAAGGGTGTGCCAGGTGGGGGACCTGCATGGGAAGAGGCTCAGAGGCCTGAGACAGTGTATTCTGAGAACTGCAGGACCTTTTGGGAAGAGGGGGTAGGGAAGAGGTGGATGCAGTCACATCAAGAAGGGCCCAGAACACCGAGCACAGGAGCTGGGAGCCACCGTGGGTGTGTGAGCAGAAGCAGGGGTGCCCCCAGATCTTGGCGTCTCAAGTTGTTCCATGAAACCAGCATGGGGGACACGCCGATGGGGCGATTTTGGCAGCCCAGGCGCCTAGGGGGCGTGGACCCTGAGCTCAATTGAGAGCTGGGCTCTGGCCTCAAATCCTAACCCAACCCAGCCCAGCCCCCTTCTCCATGCAGGAGCCTCGGTTTCCTAATCCGTTAAACAGCAGGAAACACGGAGAGCATCTAATGGGGCTCAGCACCCCAGGGGCACCCAGTGGACTTTAATGATTTCCCTCTCCAGGGCTGGGCCTGGTTCCCTGTCTGCCCCACCCTTCCACTCCTGGCCACCAGGACCCCTGGGGACAGTGCCCTAAGCTATCCCAATATAATCAATAGTCAATTAAAGCCAGGTCCCCCGTCTTCAGTTCCAGGAAGGGCCAGTCCCACCCAGCCCCTCCCTGAGCCCGTTTCCTGATAGGGAGATAATGGTGACCTGGGAGGGACAGTGGCTTGGCCAGAGCTGACTTGAGCCCACCAGTGGCCACAGAGCCTGGGCTTGCTGCCCAAGGGGGCCCTCGCTGCCTGTCCCTGCTTGAGTGGATGTGGGAGCGACCCAGGTCCAGGGAGGCTGGAGGCCAGGGTCCAGTCCTAGAAATGACATTCCAGGCGGTGGCATGGGAGAGATGTGGGTGGGGGGTGGATGTGAAGGTGGAGATGTTGTGCAGGGTTAGGGTCTTTTCCCTGAGTCCTATTGCTGGCATCACCAGCCTCAGCTTCTCCTGCCCTGGGGTCATGGGATGGCCCCTGAGGGTTAGAATTAGGCCCCCAGACTCCCGCCCCAGGACAGGGTAGACTCTACAGCCGGAGCCGGGGCTGGGAGAGGCACCCGGAGGCTCCTCCGGCCCGAGGAGCCCCCACCTCGTGCGGGTGACATAGCCTGTTTGCTGCCCGGCCTGGGTCATAATCACCCCTTTATGCTCCCTGGACCGCGTGGGCATGCAAAGCCGGCTCCTAGATCGCGTGACCCATGCCCTGGCGCCTGGTTGGAATGGGTGCCCACTCGCCCCCCATTAGCACTGCGGGGGAGTCCCCAGAGGCGGCCAGCAGGCTCTACCAGGCCCGGAGAGAGTTGTCCAGAGATCCCGCAGTGGCTAGGGAAAGACAGTCACAAGATTAAACACGGGCTCTAGACCCGAGTCCCACCCCAGCTGGGGGCCTTGGCTGAGTCCCTGTTCTTCCGTGAGCCTCAGTTTCCTCATCTGTAAAAGGCAAGCGCCTGCCTCCGACCAGCTGCCACGAGCTAGTGGTGGGCAGCCTCGCCCCCGAGAGCCAGGCGGGGTGGGCAGAGACCCTCCCTGAGCCCCACGTGGGTTCAAGGTCCAGCAGTCCCTCCTTCCCCTTCTCCCTAGCCCTGGCGCAGCCTCACTGGCCACCATGGGCTGCCATGCTTTTCCTGACAGCCGTGTCATTTCCTGGGAGCTTGCAGATTACTGCACCTGATTTAGTTTCCCTTTCTTGGCAGTGGCAAGGCTGGTGGCCCAGGCTGCCTTGTTGCAAGAGGGCATGGTGGAGGGTTGACCTGGCACCAACCTGACTGTGTCCCTGCCTGCCCAGGGCCACGTAGGGCTCCTGGCTGTCCTGTGGGTCTAGTTTGTGTGTGTGTACCTCTCTGTCCTCGTCTCTCCCCCTCTCCCTCCTAGGACCTCTCGGTGCTGCCCCCTTGCTGTTCCTCATGCTGTTCCTAGTGCAGAGACACCCTTGCCCCCAATTCCCATTCCCCTTTTGGTCCTCACCCAATATTAAATCCAGGAATGGCCCATGCAGAGGCCCGGGGGTAGGACTGGACTACACTTGGGGTGTTGGAGGAACAGCAAGGAGGCCGTGTGGCTGGAGCAGAGAGAGGGAGGGGAGAGCAGGGAGGGGATGGAGCAGGTCGTGCAGGACCTGGTGGGCCTCAGGAAGGACTTGGGCTTTGACCCCGAGGCAGGTGGAAGCCATGGAGGGCTGTGGGCAGAGGAAGGACGGGCCCTGACTCAGGTGCTGGCAGATGCTTTCTGCTTTCTGTGGGTGGAACAGACCAAGGGCGAGGGCGGAAGCTGGGAGACCAGGGTGGAGGTGACGATGTCCATCCAGGCCGGTGACAGTGGGGCTGGAAGAAGTGGAGGCAGAAGAATGAGTAAGAAGTGGGCAGTTTGGGGACAGATTCTGAAGGCAGAGCTGATGGGACTTCGGGATCTTGTCCCCCAAGTCCTCACAGAGGACCCCACACCTGGGGTTTTCGTGGAAGCAGGAGTCAGTAAGAGGTTCGTGGGTGTGCAGGGTCCTATCCCCATCACGGGAGGTTCCCCTAGGGAAGATTGGCACCTAAGGGACCCTGGAATGTTTTGTCTTTTGCAGCGGTAGTGTCTGAACCCCACTCCCTGGGCCCCTCCCACCACCCTATTCCTGACGCATCACCCGTGCCTCAAATGTCCCTGTTGCTATAGCCCCTCGTTCCTGCCCCTGACAGGCTGGAGTGGCGGATCTAGGGGGAGTCCATGGCCAGGCCATGCCTGCCTGTGCCTGGCTCAGCCTTGTCCTGCCCAGACATCAGGGAGGTGTGGGCCCAACATGGCCTCTGCCGTGGGAGCCAGGGTGTAATTAGGGCTGCCCGGTTTAGAAGGTGGCTGCCCTGAGGTCCCCGTGGGATGTGGGAGAGTCATCTGTGGCTGGGGCCCTCCATATGTGTGCCCCACCTAGGCTCTCTGTGCAAGTGACTCCTACGCGTGCTCTCTGCGCTTCAGGTTTGCTATGCTGCCTCAGTTTCCCCAGAGGCTCTCTGCAGGCCTGCCCAGCTGCTCAAAGTGATCTGGGACTGACCTCGCCCCACCAGTGTGGCCAAGCAGATGTGCATTTCTGGGCAGGGCCAGCCACTGTGGTCACCCGAGCCCCAGCTGGCCACAGGCTGTTTTCTCCATCTGAGGCCACCGCCTTCCTTGTTGGCGACTTTTGCTCTTAAAGGGCCAGGGCGGGGACTCAGAGTAAGGCACTTCACTGCTCTGGGCTTCATTTTCTTCATCTTCCCAGTCCCCAACTGGTTGTGTCCAAGGTGTACCTAGAGTGTGACTATGCGTGTACGCGTCTTTGCAGCCTGGGTGTGTGCACATATGTGTGTGGGAAGGGAATCTGACTTTGTGCGTCTCTATTTGGCTGGCTGGTGCATGCACCTGGGGTCTGCTGACTGAGTGGCCTATCTATAGTCTGACATTGTGCCGGCACCTGTGTCTGCGTGTGACGTTGACCTGCTTGTGCACCTGTAGGTATCTCTGATCTAATTGCTTGTTTGCAGTTCCCTGTAACCTAACTGTGTACGTGTACTGCCTGCCCCACCGTGACCCTGTGTCGGTACGGTATCTTTTCTGGCTTGGTGTATGTCTGTGGTCTGACTTTGGGCCTGTCTGTGTTTGTGGTCTGACTGTGTGCAAGTTTTATTTGCCTGATTGTGCATGTGCGTGTGCCCATCTCTGCTGCCTGACTGTGTGAATACATTTGTTTCTGTGTCTCTTGCAGATACAGAGCTGCTTGCAGTCTTACTGTGTGTCGGTGTGTATTGGTGATTTGACTGTGTATATCTGTATGTCTGTGGCCTGATTTAGCAGGCATCATTCTCTGTGCCTGGTCTGACTGTGTGCCTGTGGCCTCACTATGTACACCGAGGCCCCCCCAATCCCGTTCCTCACCCTAGGCTGTGACCTGGGCACTACCCGCCCATCCTTCCCCTGGGACCGCCCCAGGGCTGGGCGAGGTGACCGCAGCTGGGTATTTTGGGAGTCAGAATCACAGGGGCTGCCCCGTTATTATGCACCACCAGTTCCTGTGGCCACGGCCTGGACCCGCCCAGGGCATGGGCTGGCATGGGTGCCGGCCTGACTGGGCAACAAAGATCTTATCCTTGGGCCTCTCCCTGCCCCTCCCTGGCCCTCTGACCTGGCTCTGGACAGAGTAGAGATTGGGGAGATGGGGAGGGGGCCGTTCCAGGGTTCAAGGTGTGTGATGAGGGATCCTGCTGCCCAGGAGGAGTTGAGGTTCTTGTAGGAGAAACGTGCTGAATGATGAACATCTTTTCATTTAATTTGGGAACCAGGGTGAATACCATGGAGCATAACCTTAGTCATATCTGACGCTCCGGGATGTAGAATGTAGGGGGAGTTGACCTTTGAGGGGCAGAGAAGGGCTTCCTGAGGAAGTGACAGCTGAGCTGAGACCTGTCATGTGGTGGGGGACAGCATTCCAGGCAGAAGGCACAGCAGAAGCAAAGGCTTGGAGGTGGGACTGAGCTTGGCCGGCCTGGCGGTACCTCCAAGCCAGGGGAAACAGTGAAGTCAGCAGGAGTGGTTTCCCCTAGGGGCTCCGGGAGCCATGGGAGGTCTTAGAGCAGGGCAGGGACAGGCAGGTGTGTGGGAGAGATTTGTCTCATGACTTGGGGGACCAGGTTTTTTTTGTTTGTTTGTTTGTTTTTGGTTTGTTTGTTTGTTTTTTTTTTTTTTTTGAGACGGAGTCTCGCTCTCTCGCCCAAACGGGAGTGCAGTGGCCGGATCTCCTCTGTCGCCCGGGCTGGAGTGCAGTGGCCAGATCTCAGCTCACTGCAAGCTCTGCCTCCCGGGTTTATGCCATTCTCCTGCCTCAGCCTCCCGAGTGGCTGGGACTACAGGTGCCCGCCACCTTGCCTGGCTAGTTGTTTGTATTTTTAGTAGAGACGGGGTTTCACCGGGTTAGCCAGGATGGTCTCGATCTCCTGACCTGGTGATCCGCCCGTCTCGGCCTCCCAAAGTGCTGGGATTACAGGCTTGAGCCGCAGCGCCCGGCCTAGGACCAGGTTTTAGAGCCAGACAGCAGCGTAGTGTGGAGCCCCCTTCTTCCTGAGAAGCAGCCTGTGAGTTGGAGAAAATCGGGGCTCAGCACCCCCAGAGGTCCTCAGTCCTGGTGTGGGGCTTGGTTTGAGTCACGGGCCCAGCCCGGGTTGGGGACTCATGCTGGGGCTGGGGTTTCGCTGGTGGTTGGAGGCTGCCTTAGTCCATTTGGGCTGCTATAGCCAAATACCACAGACCAAGTGGCTTGTAAACGACAGAAATTCGTACCTCACAGTTCTAGAGGCTGGGAAGCCGAAGATCATGGCAACACAGACTTGGTGTCTGGTGAGGGCTGTCTTCTGGTTCATGGAAGGCGTCTTCTCCCTGTGTCCTCACGTGGCAGAAAGGGCAAGGGAGCTTCCGGGAGATCTTTTATGATACTAATCCCATTCAGGAGGTCTCTGCTCTCATGACTTAGTCACTTTCCAAAGACTCCACCTCCTGTTACCATCATGGTGGGGACTAGGTTTCAACATACGATTTTCTTTTTGGCAGGGGGACACATTAATTCTATAGCAGGGGCCCAGCACTTTCATTCCATCCCATCACCCCGTGATCCTTCCCCATTTTCCCATGACCAGCCCCCGCAGGACCCTCCCCTGCTCCATGTGACCCTCCCGCTGCCTCCTCCATGAAGGTCTCCTGGATTTCCCCACTCGCCTCTCACAGCGCTCCATTGCCTCTGCAGACGCTGCCCCATCTGACGCTCGGCTCGAGGCCTCTCTGTGAGGGACCAGGGGGCCATCCCCCTCCAGGGCGGAGATCGGAGGTCGCTGCCAAGCATGGCGCCCACCTGGGGCCCTGGCATGGTATCCGTGGTTGGTCCCATGGGCCTCCTTGTGGTCCTACTCGTTGGAGGCTGTGCAGCAGAAGGTAAGAAGCTGGCACGGGGTGTGCAGGTGTCCGCGTGTTTGTTTACCTGTGTGCATTTATGGCTGTGTGTGTGAGCACGCTCCCCACCTCCTCCCGGGGGCCCTCCATTTTGCCAAATGGAACTTTTTTTTTTTTTTTTGAGATGGGGCCTCGCTCTGTCACCCAGGCTGGAGTGCAGTGGCGCAGTCTCAGCTCACTGCAAGCTCTGCCTCCCGGGTTCACGCCATTCTCCTGCCTCAGCCTCCCGAGTAGCTGGGACTACAGGCGCCCGCCCCCACGCCCGGCTAATTTTTTTGTGTTTTTAGTAGAGACGGGGTTTCACCATGTTAGCCAGGATGGTCTCGATCTCCTGACCTCATGATCCACCTGCCTTGGCCTCCCAAAGTGCTGGGATTACAGGTGTGAGCCACCGCGCCTGGCTGCCAAGTGGAACTTTTATGCTCCACAAATGAGGCTGAATGCTGAGGGCTGTGTGCTGAGCCCTGAGAGATTCAGAGATAAATAACAATGCTGGTATTCATAAATAACAGTTACGATGGTGGTGGTGTCTGTTTCCCCAGCATCAACTCAGCACCAGGCTCCATGCTAAGCCCAGATTTTACCTGCTTCCTCTCCCTTGAGCCTCACAAAACCCAGTGTGTCAGTTCTGTTACCTTCCATGTTTTCCAGTGAAGGAAAACGAGGCTCAAAAGAGGCAAGGACTTATTTGAGGTCACTACTTAGTGAGCCACAGAGTTCACCTTTCCTTGTTGTGGGCAGTAGCTACACCTGGTGGCAGACACGCAGACAGACGAACTGTCTCAGGCGGAGCCGGGGGAGGCTTCTTGGGAGAAAGGGCATTGGGACTGGGGTTTTGTGAGTGTATGAGTTCGCCAATAGAAAAGCTATTCCTCGTCAGGATGACAGCACCCGGGAAGGCCTGGAGGTGAAAGAGGTTGGTATAGTTTAGAGATGGGCAAGGCAGCATTTCTGGCTGTAATGTGAAGAGGATGAGGGTCCATTTGGGGCCCAATGCCAAGACTCACCCCACCATGAAGGACCTGGAGAAGGCATCACTCAGGCCCATGAGGACATAGGGGATCAGGGGAGTAGGGAGAGAGACTGGGTTCTACAGTCAGGTGGGTTTCAATCCTGGCTCTGCTGCTAACCTGCTGCACAACCTCGGGCTAGTGGCTCAGTCTCCCTTACCCACCGTCACAGGGCTCCTATCATTATGCACATCCAACATTCTTGTGATGTGGACGTGTCGTAAGCCCCTGCCTGCTGCTGGGCACATAGCAGGCCAGCAATCCTGTGTTCCCACAAGCATAAGTGTCACTGCTGGTGAACAAACTGGAGACATACACCCCTGACTCATTCATTTGTGCTTTTTCTTATTTTCGTGCTGCTTTTTTTTATTGTTGTTTCTTCTTTTTGACATGGGGTCTCACTCTGTCACCCAGGCTGGAGTGCAGCGGCAGGATCTCAGCAATCTCCACTTCTCAGGCTGAAGTGATCCTCCCACCTCAGCCTCCCAAGTAGCTGGGACTACAGGCGTGGACTACCATGCCCGGCTAATTTTTTAAATTTTTTGTAGAGATCCGGTTTCACTGTGTTGCCCAGGCTGGTCTTGAACTCCTGAGCTCAAGCAATCCACCTGCCTTGGCCTCCCAAAGTGCTAGAATTACAAGTGTGAGCCAGCCATGGCATCCGGCTTCATGCTGTTTTTTAGTAAATGCCACTATACGTTCAGATCAGCCAGCACACCCTGATGAGGTGAATGCGATTATCAGCATCCCCGTCATACAACTACGGAAACTGATTGCACCACTGCACTCCAGCCTGGGCAACAGATTCAGACCTTGTCTCAGAAAAAAAAGAAAAGAGATGGGCTGAAGCGCTTTGGCCTCCCAAAGTGCTGGGATTACAGGCATGAGCCTCTGTGCCTGGCCTGGCTAATATATATATGTTTATGTGTATATATATATATATATATATATATATATTTATGTATTTATGAGATGGAGTCTCGCTCTTGTTCCCCAGGCTGGAGTGCAGTAGCACAATCTCGGCTCACCGCAACCTCTGCCTCCTGGGTTCAAGCGATTCTCCTGCTTCAGCCTCCCAAGTAGCTGGGATTACAGGTGCGCACCACCACGCCCGGCTAATTTTTTGTATTTTTAGTAGAGATGGGGTTTCACCATGTTAGCCAGGATGGTCTCAATCTCCTGACCTCATGATCCTCCTGCCTCGGCCTCCCAAAGTGCTGGGATTACAGGCATGAGCCACTGAGCCCGGCCGGCCTGGCTAATTTTTTAAATTTCTTGTAGAGATGGAGTTCTTACTATGTGCCTGAACCAGTCTCAAACTCATGGGCTTAAGCAATCCTCCACCCCAGCCTCCCAAAATACTGGGATTACAGGCCTGAGCCCCAGTGCCTGGCCTGGCTAATTTTTTAGATTTCTTACAGAGACGGAGTTTTTACTGTGTTGCCCAGGCTGGTCTCAAACTCCTAGATTCAAGCGATCCTCCCAACTCAGCCTCCCAAAGTGCTGGGATTACAAGCGTGAGCCACTGTGCCTGACCAGAGTGGCCATTTGAACCTGAGCTGCCTGGTCCCACAGGCCAGGTTCCCCATGACCACACTCCCTCAGGGACCAGAAGCCAGGTATAGCTGCGCCGTGATCTGTCTGGCCGCCTCCAGGGCCTGAGTCTTCCTGGCCTCTCTCCACTGCATTGGGGATGTCTGGCCTTCAGTACTGACCCCTTTCAGTTTTTCTTTTCTTTTGTTTTTCTTTTTTGAAATGGAGTCTCGCTCTGTCATCCAGCTGGAGTACAATGGTGCAATCTCGGCTCACTGCAACCTCCACCTCCCAGGTTCAAGCGATTCTTGTGCCTCAGCCTCCCAAGTAGCTGGAATTACTGGCGCCTACCACCATGCCCAGCTCATTTTTGTATTTTTAGTAGAGATGGGGTTTCACCACATTGGCAAGGCTGGTCTTGAACTCCTGACCTCAGGTGATCTGCCCACCTCAGCCTCCCAGAGTGCTGGGATTCCAGGCAAAAGTGCTAGGATTACAGGCATAAGGGAACAATTTCTGCTCCAGAAACCACTTCAGATCCAGTGGGGCCTTCCCAGGATGCCGTGGGGCTGGCCCCGGGCAGAGTTGGAGGGGACAGGGTGGGTGGGTCACCAGCTCTGGCACTGAATTCTTGTCTACAGAATCTGAAATGGAAAAACAGAGATGGCGCCAAGCCAGGCCACGGAGCGGGAGTCTCAGGCCCGTTGTCTCCAGAGAGAGCCGGGTTCCCTTCCCAGCTTTTTTGATACTGGCAACACCACCTGAACCTCTGTCTCTTCATCTAAGAAACAGGGACATCCACGGTACTTGTGCTCAATAAAGACCCACAACCCCATTTATCCAGCCTGCGTTATTTTCAGGGCACTGGAGCCAGACAGGCCTGGGTTGGAATCCTTTCTCTGCCCATCACATGCCATGTGACCAAAGGCAGGTCCCGTCTCTCATTTTTTTTTTTTTTTTTTTTTGAGATGAAATCTTGTTCTATTGTTCTGTTGCCCAGGCTGGAGTACAGTGGCACGATCTCGGCTCCCACTGCAGCCTCTGCCTCCCAGGTTCAAGCGATTCTCCTGCCTCAGCCTCCGAGTAGCTGGGATTACAGGCGCACACCACCACGCCTGGCTAATTTTTGTATTTTTGGTAGAGGTGGGGTTTTGCCGTGTTGGCCAGGCTGGTCTTGAACTCCTGACCTCAGGTGATCTGCCTGCCTCAGCCTCCCAAAGTGCTGGGATTATAAGTGTGAGCCACCGCGCCCGGCCTCTTCACCTTTCTGAGCCTCAGTTTTGCTCCTCCTGGCCACGGGCATAAAACTTAGCACATGGCGTGTCTTTGTGCCTCTCGAGCTGCAGGTGCGGCCCTCTCAAGCCCCAAAGGCATCCTTCCTTCGTCTCTGCCCCTTTGCTGAGAAAAAGGTGGGGAAGCTTTGTCCAAAGGAGAGATTCCAAGCATCCGCGAGACATTTTCTGACGGGTAACGCAGTGGGCAGAGACGGCTCTTCCAGGCTGGCTCAGATCCCAAAGCTGCCTGGAGAAGACGGAGAGGGTATTTGTTCTGCAGTGGTGGGGGTACTCCCGAGAGGTAGAACCCCTCCAAATCCGAGAGCAGGCAGTGATGCTGGGAGCTCCGTTTTCTCAAGGGTCACCAGACACCTAGAGGAAGTCTGAGGTCCCAGGGAACTGAGGCTGTCCGTTGGCCTTTCTGCTGAGAGCCACACAAGCAGGTATTTCAGCCCAGTGTTCTGGGGATGCCCAGGCTGCAGTGGCATACGGGACTCCTGACCAGGCCTGCACTAACCCAAGAAAGCTCCGCAGGGGAGGTGCTGGCCGAGCTGAGGTTGAAGCTGCCAGGCGAGAAGAGGAGGAAGGGACCCCGGGAGGAAGGAACAACACAGACAGTGGCTGATTGTAGCACCCGCCCGGTCTTGCTCGCTGGAGTGGAGGGGGCAAGGGGTGTGTTCTGGCTCTAGGTCAGACAGGCAGCTGGATGCGTCTCTACCCGCAGCCAGCTTCTGCCCTTCCTTCCAGCAGCTCCAGAGGGAGAGATTTTTACCAGAAGTAACATTCTTGACCCAGCCACAGTGACTTTTCCTCATGTCCTTGGCTGAGGACTCATGGCCCCGGGTCACAATTACTGAGGCCAGAAGGAGGGGGCAGGCCCAGGCTCAATGTGGAGCAAAACATCTGCCCTAATCAGGCTCAAGGTCTGGATGTGGAAGGAGAGTAAGATGTCGGCTTGGAGGCAGAAACCCGGGTTCAAATTCCAGTGCCGTTTTTTCTGAGCTCTGTGATATTTTTTGTGGTGGTTTGTTTTTGGAGACAGAGTCTTGCCCTGTCACCCAGACTGGAGTGCAATGGCGTGATCTCAGCTCACTGCAACCTCTGTCTCCTGGATTCAAGCAATTCTCCTGCCTCAGCCTCCCGAGTAGCTGAGATTACAGGTGCCTGCCACCACGCTGGGCTAATTTTTGTATTTTTAGTAGAGATGGGGTTTCACCACGTTTTTCAAGCTGGTCTCGAACTCCCAACCTCAGGTGATCCTCCCGCTTTGGCCTCCCAAACTGCTGGGATTACAGGTGTGAGCTACCACGCCCAGCTTCTGAGCTCTGAGCTCTGTGAACCCATAAACATTCCTGAATCTGTACAGTGGGACTGGCTGTTGTTTCATCAGAGGGATAAATAAGAGTTGAGGGGCCAGGCGCGGCATCTCACATCTGTAATCCCAGCACTTTGGGAGACCGAGGTGGGTGGATCATTTGAGGTCAGGAGTCCGAGACCAGCCTGGCCAACATGCTGAAACCCCGTCTCTACCAAAAATACTAAAATCAGCCGGGCGTGGTGGTGGGCGCCTGTAATCCCAGCTACCAGGAGAATCGCTTGAACCCGGGAGGTGGAGGTTGCAGTGAGCCAAGATTGCGCCACTGCATTCCAGCCTGGGCAACAGAGCGAGACTCCATCTCAAACAAACAAAAAAAAAGGTTAAGGGAGGTCGTGCATTCCTATACATGGTGGGTCTAGTGACTTTTGTTTTTTTTTTGAGATGGAGTTTTGCTTTTGTCACCCATGCTGGAATGCAATGGCACGATCTCAGCTCATTGTAACCTCTGCCTCCTGGGTTCAAATGATTCTCCTGCCTCAGCCTCCCGAATAGCTGGGATTACAGGCGCCTGCTGCCATGCCCGGCTGATTTTTGAATTTTTTAGTAGAAATGGGGTTTCATCATGTTGGCCAGGCTGGTCTTAAACTCCTGACCTCAGGTAATCCAATCCTCTCCCAAAGTGCTGGGATTATAAGCATGAGCCACTGCGCCCAACCAGGTGTAGTGACTTTTGGGACAGATGCTCAAAGCAGACACATATGGTCATATCAACAGGAGCAGAGCCTTGAGTGAGGGAGGTTAGGCTGGTCAGGCCACTGGGGCAGGAACTCTGTTTTGTTTAAAGCCCAGCCCGGGCTATGGATGGGTAGGCGTTGGGGCCCACAGGGACCTACACTTGGAACCTCAGGCCTTCTTAAGGCCTCTCTGGACTTCTGAATAGCTGGAACTTTCCAGAACTTTTCTGGTCAATCTATGTGGCCCCTGGACTCACTTCACCCATTTCCAGCTGGTAGTAGAGGCTCAAAGTCCTAGCGTTGCTCAAGTTTGAGTTGTTAGACCTCTGCCTCTCCTCAGACCCCAATCTTTTACTTAAAACAAAGTTGTGCTCCATTTTTTCTTTAATCAGCTCACTTTTTTATTTAAGCAATTTTTTTTTTTTTTTAACAGACGGAGTGTCGCTCTGTCACCCAGGCTGGAGTGCAGTGGTGTGATCTCAGCTCACTTAAGCTCCACCTGCTGGGTTTGCCCACCATTCTCTGGCCTCAGCCTCCCGAGTAGCTGGGACTACAGGCGCCTGCCACCATGTCTGGCTAATTTTTGTATTTTTGGTAGAGACGGGGTTTCACCATGTTAGCCAGGATGGTCTCAATCTCCTGACGTTGTGATCCGCCTGCCTCGGCCTCCCAAAGTGCTGAGATTACAGGCGTGAGCCACCACGCCTGGCCTACTTAAGCAATTTTATGGTTTAAAATAACTTCAGGCCAGGCGCAGTGGCTCACGCCTATAATCCCAGCACTTTGGGAGGCTGAGGCGGGCAGATCATGAGGTCAGGAGATCGAGACCATCCTTGCCAACAGGGTGAAACCCCCTTTCTACAAAAAATACAAAAAAATTAGCCGGGCATGGTGGCAGGTGCCTTTAGTCCCAGCTACTCGGGAGGCTGAGGCACGAGAATGGCGTGAATCCGGGAGGCAGAGCTTACAGCGAGTCCAGCCTGGGCGACAGAGTGAGACTCTGTCTCAAAAAAAAGAGTAAAAATAAAAATAAATAACTTTAGCTGGGCACGGTGGCTCACACCGCTAATCCCAGAGCTTTGGGAGACCGAGATGGGAGGTTCGCTTGAGCCCAGGAGTTCCAGACCAGCCTGGGAAACATAGCGAGACCCTGTCTCTAGAAAAGATTAAAAATTAGCTGCGTGTGGTGGCAAGCACCTGTGGTCCCAATTACTCAGGAGACTGAGGCCAGAGGATCCCTGGAGCCCAGGAGTTTGAGGCTGCAGTGAGCTATGATTGCACCACTGCACTCCAACCTTGGGTGAGCGTGAGACCCTGTCTCTGAAAAAAAAAAAAAAAAAAAAAAAAAAAGTAAGAAAAATAAAAAATAATAAAAATAACTTATTCAATTTGTCTTTAGTTCTAAATCTGAAAAGATAATGAAGTAAAAGTCTCTGTCCCTGTGTCCAGCCGCTCAGCTCCCTGGAGGCAGCACTGTTTCTACACATACACACAATCGTTCCCTTTTTTCTTTTTTCCTTTTTTTTTTTTTGAGACAGAGTTTTGGTATGTCGCCCAGGCTGGAGTGCAGTGGTGCGATCTCAGCTCACTGCAACTTCTACCTTCCAGGTTCAAGCGAGTCTTCTGCCTCAGCCTCCTGAGTAGCTGGGATTACAGGCACGCACCACCAAGCCTGGCTAATTTTTGTATTTTTAGTAGAGATGGAGTTTTCACCATGTTAGTCAGCTAGTCTCGAACTCCTAATCTAGAGAGCCCGCCCCAGCCTCTCAAAGTGCTGGAATTACCGGCATGAGCCACCACGCCCCACCCTTTTTCGTTTTAAAAAATCATGCAACTATACTTCGTTTGCTATACTTTATTACCTCTTGCTTATACACACCCCCTCCATTGAATAGTTTATCTTCTTGTTCCTACTCTAGTAGTTTATTTTAAAAAGCATCCTGGCCAGGCGCGGTGGCTCACACCTGTAATCCCAGCAAGTTGGGAAGCTGAGGCAGGTGGATCACCTGAGGCCAAGAGTTCGAGACAATCCTGGCCAACATGGGGAAACCCTGTCTCTACCAAAAATACAAAACTTAGCCGGGCGTGGTATGCACCTGTAATCCCAGCTACTCAGGTGGCTAAGGCAGAAGAGTCTGCTTGAACCAGGGAGGCAGAGGTTGCAGTGAGCCGAGATCGCGCCCTGCCCTTGAGCCTGGGTGACAGAGTGAGATCCTGCCACAAAAATAAATAAATAAACAAACAAACAAATAAATAAATAATCAAAAAGCATCCTGAGGCTGGGCGCGGTGGCTCACGCCTGTAATCCCAGCACTTTGGGAGCCCGAGGTGGACGGATCACGAGGTCAGGAGATCAAGACTATCCTGGCTAACACGGTGAAACCCCGTCTCTACTAAAAAATACAAAAAATTAGCCGGGCGAGGTGGCGGGCGCCTGTAGTCCCAGCTACATGGGAGGCTGAGGCAGGAGAATGGCGTGAACCTGGGAAGCGGAGCTTGCAGTGAGCCGAGATTGCGCCACTGCACTCCGGCCTGGGCGACAGAGCAAGACTCTGTCTCAAAAAAAAAAAAAAAAAAAGCATCCCGATGTGAGAGGATCCCTTGAGGACAGGAGTTCGAGACTAGCCTGGGCAACATGGCAAAACTCAGTAATTTTTTGTATTTTTAGTAGAGACAGGGTTTCACCATGTTAGCCAGGATGGTCTCGATCTCCTGACCTCATGATCCGCCCACCTCCCAAAGTGCTGGAATTAGAGGCGTGAGCCACCACGCCTGGCCTTTTCCCCCTTTTTGTATTTATGTAGTATTCCACTGCTGCATAGATAGCCTGGCATTCACTTGATCGGTTCCTTTTTATTGGATATATAGGCTGCTTCCTGAGGACTCTTGTAAGTATGTTGCAGCCCTCAAAACAAAACAAAACAAAACAAAGCAAAACAAAACAAAAAAATTAGCAGGGCATGGTGGCGGGCACCTGTAGTCCCAGCTACTTGGGAGGTTGAGGCAGGAGAATGGCGTGAACCTGGGAGGCAGAGCTTGCAGTGAGCAGAGATTGTGCCACTGCACTCCAGCCTGGGCGGCAAAGCAAGACTCTGTCTCAAAAAAAAAAAAAAGAAAAAAATCTCAGCAGTAGCTCCATTCATCTTAGGAGATACGTTGTAACATTCCTGTGAACGGAAATGTAGTATCCCTCTGGGAGATGCAAAGGTTACTGTAAAAATAGTCAATAAAAAGGAAACAGTGTTAATGAATTCTCCACAGATATGGTAGCCTGTCCCAGGTGCAGCTGATTGAGGTTGCTCTAGGGTGTTAAAACAGGGGTACTCAGCCTGGTGCGGTGGCTCACGCCTGTAATCCCAACGCGTTAGGAGGCCGAGGCATGTGGATCACAAGGCCAGGAGATCGAGACCATCCTGGCTAACACCATGAAACCCCATCTCTACTAAAAATACAAAAAACATTAGCCGGGCGAGGTGGCGGGTGCCTGTAGTCTCAGCTACTCGGGAGGATGAGGCAGGAGAATGGAATGAACCTGGGAGGTGGAGCTTGCAGTGAGCCAAGATCATGCCACTGCACTCCAGCCTAGGCAACAGCGAGATTCTGTCTCAACAAAAACAAAAAAACACGCCTACTCCAGGCCGGGTGCAGTGGCTCACACCTGTAATCCCAGCACTTTGGGAGGCCAAGGTAGGTAGATCACTTGAGGTCAGGAGTTCGAGACTACCCTGGCTAACGTGGTGAAACCCCATCTCTACTAAAAATACAAAAATTAGCCAGGCGTGGTGGTGTGTGCCTATAATCCCAGCTACTCGGGAGGTAGAGGCAGGAGAATTGCTTGAACCTGAGAGGTGGAGATTGCACTGAGCCGAGATCGCACCACTGCACTCCAGCCTGGTGACCTGGTGACAGAGCGAGACTTCATCTCAAAAACAAACAAACAAACAAAAACCACTCCTACTCCAGACTTTATTGCAGAGACTGAATGAATATATCAGATAGTCATGGAGGGTGAAGAATGTGGGTGTGAAAACCAGCCTGGTTCAAAGGAGTGTGTTCAGCTCAGCCACGGCCTGGCTGCATGTCCAGCCAAAGCAAGTCCCTTGCCTGGTTTGTATCTCAGTTTCCTCACATGTAAAATAGGGATTGCAGAGCCGGGTATGGTGGTTCACGCCTATAAATCCAGCAACTTGGAAGGCTGAAGTGGGAGGATTGCTCAAGGCTAGGAGTTTGAGACCAGGCTGGACAACGTAGCTACTTGGGAGGCCAAGGTGGGAGGATCACTTGAGGCCAGGAGTTCCAGACCAGCCTGGGCAACATAGTGAGACCCCATCTCTATAAGACGGAGTCTTACTCTGTTGCCCAGGTTGAAGTGCAGTGCCGTGATCTCGGCTCACTGCAGCCTCCATCTCCAAGGTTCAAGCAATTATTCTGCCTCAGCCTGCCAAACAATTGGGATTACAGGTGCCCACCACTACGTCTGGCTAATTTTTGTTTCTTTAGTAGAGATGGGATTTCACCATGTTGGCCAGGCTGGTCTTGAACTCCTGACCCCAAGTGATCCACCAGCCTCAGCCTCCCAAAGTGCTGGGATTACAGGTGTGACAGCCTGTACCTGTAGTCCCAGCTACTTGGGAGGCCAAGGTGGGAGGATTGCTTGAGCCTGGGAGGTCTAGGCTGCAGTGAGCCAAGACCGTGCCACTGCACTCCAGTCTGGGTGACAGAGTGAATCCCTATCTCTAAAAAAAAAAAAAGAAAGAAAGAAGGAAAAGAAAAGAAGCCCAGGCGCGATGGCTCACGCCTGTAATCCCAGCACTTTGGGAGGTCGAGGCAGGCGGATCACGAGGTCAGGAGATGGAGACCATCCTGGCTAACATGGTGAAACCCATCTTTACTAAAAATACAAAAAGTTAGGCTGGTGGTGGGTGCCTGTAGTCCCAGCTACTCAGGAGGCTGAGGCAGGAGAGTCACTTGAACCCAGGACACAGAGGTTGCAGTGAGCCGAGATCACGCCACTGCACTCCAGCCTGGGCGGCAGTGTGAGACTCTCTTTGAAAGAAAAAAAAAAAGAAAATGAAGATCAGGATGTCACTGCCCCTGCATGCCGTTGGAGAGGTTAAATATTAAATAGTAAATGTTACTCCCCCTTTCTGAGCTCCCGCCTCTAGCTCAGACCACTCTCGTGGGCACTGACCCCTTGTGTCCAGCCATGTCCTGGATGCCTCCCGAGAAGCTGGAGCTCTGGGTTCGAATGCTGGCTCTGGCCTCGTATCCCATGGTCACCCCCATGCTGGGTGCCTCAGTTTCCTCACGTGTCTCGCCAGGGAATTAGACCAAGTTATCTTCTGGTAGGTGTTTTCAGGGCGCTCCAGGGTTTGGCTGGTCACCATGGAGGGGGGTTCAGGTGCTGAATTTAGGGACCCCACATCTCACGGGACTCCCCTTCCATCTTTCCCAGTGGCGGTGTGTCTGAGCAGGTGTGCCCAGGTGAGGTTGTGTCCACGTGTGGGCGGGTGTGGTTGTTGCAGGTGGACGTGGGGATACGTGGCTACCTGGGTGCCATGGCGGGGGGTGAAGTGGGAGGGCGTTCATTGTCATCCTTGCTTTCCTCCCTCTCTCTCCATTGGCCACGTGGCATTTCTATGGGCAGAGGATGGAGGGCAGGTTTTCGTGGCTCTGTGGTATCCTAGCCAGATGCCTGGACCCATCAGCTCCCCGCTTCTTTCCGCTGTATCCCCAGAGCCCCCCAGGTTTATCAAAGAACCTAAGGACCAGATCGGTGTGTCCGGGGGTGTGGCCTCTTTCGTGTGTCAAGCCACGGGCGACCCCAAGCCACGAGTGACCTGGAACAAGAAGGGCAAGAAGGTCAACTCTCAGCGCTTTGAGGTGAGTTGGGGTGGGGAGAGGCAGCCTGGGGTCAACGCACCCCCAAGGCAGGGCCACAACACCTCAGCCACAGAAGACACCATGGACACATTCCCCAGGTGGAGCACAGGCATCGGTGGCCAGGCAAGTGTGGCTGTGCAGACTCCAGCTGGGGCCCTGCCCGCCTCACTTGTTCTACCAGCTCCATGCTTTGTGGCCTCAAGCAAAGTCCTGCCCTCTCTGAATCTTCTTCACAGCTCAGTGTACACAGCACCAGTGCACACAAAAGGAATTTTACAACGCTGAATACGTGTACATGATCACACATGCACATTGCCACACTCTGCATATCTTCACACGCCTTTGCGTGCCTGTCACATGGGCTTGCAAACATTTATCACAGTCACACATGCACACAACACCCTGTTCTTACATGTACCCAAATCTGGTCTCTGTCTCCCAAGCATTTATACTGGACACCGGCACACATGCACATTCAGCCTCCAGCTCTTCTCCCAGTTACCCCCAGGATCATGGGGCTGACTGCCATCCCCCTACAGCCCAGCCTAGACAGGAACCTTCCTGGGGACGTCAGCCTCACCCTGTCCTTTTTTCCCCTGCCCATGGCAGACGATTGAGTTTGATGAGAGTGCGGGGGCAGTGCTGAGGATCCAGCCTCTGAGGACACCGCGGGATGAAAACGTGTACGAGTGTGTGGCCCAGAACTCAGTTGGGGAGATTACAGTCCATGCCAAGCTCACTGTCCTCCGAGGTATTGGGCTCCCCAGGGTGGGTGGAGGAGGAACCGGGCCCTGGGCTTTGGGGACAAGCACCAAAGGAATACATGCAATTGAGCCCAAACCTTCCTACTTTGGTTTTTTTGGGAGGACCTTGATCTCCCTTCTTGAACCAGTAACACTCTCAGGGCGCAGAGCCTGCTGGTGGGGATTTATTGTGCCTTTGCAAGAAAGGAAGGAATTGAGAGACTAGAATCATCCTAATTTATAATCTTCATCATGTGCTTCTGATGACAAGAGGCTGATCCAACTCAGATGGGTTCAAGCAAGAAAGATAATTGATGTGCAGAATTAAAATTCTGTGGAGTGGCTGGCTTCAGGTTCAGCTGGATCCAGGGACTCATTGAATTTTCTCAGAGTTCACTCTCTGTCTCGACTTTGTTTCCCTCTGTATTGATGTTATCCTTAGTGCAAATTCCCCCACCCCCAATGAACTTGGATCCCATGCCCCTCCCCGAACTAATCACTGTGGCTCAGGAGGAACAAACACTCTGATTGGCTGGACTCCTCCCTGGAGCCAGGAGTGAGTGTCATTTCGCCAAAGGAGTAAGGATAAACAGGATTGGGCATGGCGGCTCACACCTGCAATCCCAGCACTTTGGGAGGCTGAGGTGGGAGGATCACATGTGAGACCAGACTGGGCAACATAGTGAGACCCCATCTCTACAAAAAATAAAGGATGAACAAATGCTAGGTAGGCGGAAATAGCTGCCCCACTTCCCCAGACATTCACACGGGCCTGCGGGGCTGCTTGCTGGCCTTGTTCAGGTGCAATTCTTTTTTTTTATTTTTGAGACAGAGTCTTGCTTTGTTGCCCTGGCTAGAGTGCAGTGGCACTATCTCAGCTCACTGCAACCTCCACCCCCCAGGTTCAAGTAATTCTCCTGCCTCAGCCTCCCGAGTAGCTGGGATTACAGGCACGTGCCACCACACCTGGCTAATTTTTGTATTTTTGGTAGAGACGGGGTTCACCGTGTTGGCCAGGCTGGTCTCAAACTCCTGACCTCACATGATCCACCCCCTGGGCCTCCCAAAGTGCTGAGATGATAGGCATGAGTCATTGCGTGCAGCCTAAGTGCATCTCTTGAGCAAGTTGCATGGGGTTTATAGGGGGCTGTCTGAATGATGCTGTTTTGCAATGAGGAAGCAATTTTGTGAACAGACTCTTGTTCAGCATCGTTTCAAACAGCCCCTTACAAACCTCTTGCCCAACCATTCTGTGCTGCCTTCTCCACTGCAATTTGGTTTTAGCACTGGACCCAGCTGGTGGAGCTCAAGTCCTGGCTGCCACTTGGTTGCTGTGTGACCTAGGGCAAGTTAATGAACCTCTCTGAGCTGCAGTTTTTTCATCTCTAAAGTCGGGCCGGGTGCAAAGGCTCACGCCTGTAATCCCAGCACTTTGGGAGGCCGAGGCAGGTGAATCACCTGAGGTCAAGAGTTCAAGACCAGCCTGGCTAACATGGTAAAACCCTGTCTCTACTAAAAATACAAAAATTAGCCAGGCAAAGTGACATGCACCTGTAGTCCCAGCTATTCGGGAGGTTGAGGCAGGAGAATCGCTTGAATCCAAGAGGCGGAGGTTGTAGTGAGCTGAGATCACGCCATTGCACCCCAGCCTGGGCTACAAGAGCGAAACTCTGTCTCAAAATGAATGAATGAATGAATAAAAATAAAATGGCTGGGCACAATGGCTCATGCCTGTAATCCCAGCACTTTGGGAGGCCAAGGTGGGTCGTGAGGTCAGGAGTTGAAGACCAGCCTGGCCAAGATGGTGAAACCCTGTCCGTACTAAAAATACAAAAATTAGCTGAACGTGATTGTGGGCACCTGTAATCCCAGCTACTCAGGAAGCCAAGGCAGGGGAATAGTTTGAACCCGGGAGGTGAAGGTTGCAGTGAGCCGAGATGGCGCCGCTGCACTCCAGTCTGGGTGACCAGGGCAAGACTCCGTCTTGGGGAAAAAAAAAAAAAAAAGAAACCGGTTAATAATGGTTCTCACCACAAGGGGTAATTCTGTGAACCAGATGAGTGAGTGATACAAGGAGAGAGATTAGTACAATGCCATATTTGGTCAATTCTACTTCCCCGTTATTACGTTCATCACTGTTATGATTCTGGTGTAGTAAGATGCTTGTTACCAACTCTTCTGCAGCTCCCAAGTGGGTGGGCTACACCTGTCACCCGCAGAGACATCCAACCATGAATATGAGCCACTGCCAGCCGTTAGCTTGGAGGTGACCCCTGCATGTCGCTTCCCAAGATGAGGCTATTCCACTGTCCTCCAGGGCAGCCCAGCTGTGACCAGCTTGGAGCCCTGGGAGGGGGTATCACAGCTGCCCTAGGCGTACTTGATTTCAGACTCTGGTCCCGTGAAACTGGGACTGGCATCACACGCGAGTGACCTGTAGAGTCATACAGGATCCCTCCCTCAGAAAGGCCCTGTGCTTTGGCCTGTAATCCGAGCACTTTGGGAGGCCGAGGCAAGTAGACAACTTGAGGTCAGGATTTTGAGACCAGCCTGGCCAACATGGGGAAGCCCTAGATGTACTAAAAATACAAAAATTAGCCAGGCCTGGTGATGTGCACCTGTCATTCTAGCTCCCAGATTCTTGGGAGGCTGAGGTAGGAGGATTGCTTGAACCCGGGAGGCGGAGGCTGCAGTGAGCTGAGATTGCGCCACTGCACTCCAGCCTGGGTGACAGAGGGAGACTCCATCTCAAAAGAAAAGAAAGAAAGGCCCCGTGCCTTTTGAAGCTCTGCTATTGGCCACGTGCCGTGGCTCACACCTGTAATCCCAACGCTTCGGGAGGCCAAAGCAAGAGGATCACTTGAGCCCAGGAGTTGGAGACTAGCCTGGGCAACGTAGAGACCCCATACCCCGCTGTCCGAGTCTCTACAAAAAAAAAATGTAAAACTTAGCCAGGTGTAGTGGTGCCTGCCTGAAGTCCCAGGTACTTAGGAGGCTGAGGCAGGAGGATCCCCTGAGCCCCGGATTTCAAGGCTACGGTGGGCTATGATCATGCCACTGCACCCCAGTCTGGGTGACAAAGCAGGACCCTGTCTCTAAAATAGGAGCAGGGGGAGGGGGAAGAAAAGATAAAACCTCTGCTGTTGCGGTCTGGAAAGTCTTAATACTTTTCTAACAAGAGACACCCTCATTTCATTTGCCTGAGTCCTGGAGCCCGTCCCGCCGGGGGATGGAGGGAGGAGCAGGGTTGGAGTCAGCCCACTGTGGCCCGCCCTGCTCCTCCCAGCACATATTTTTGCCCCGACCTTTCCCGGGCACAGACAGAACAGCCTCCTCTTTTCCCATGCCAGCCTCCACGCTGAGCACTCAGGGTGTTCAAAGGACAAGCTGTGAAGCCATCAACTGCCCGGTCCCCAGGAGTCTGGGAAAAATGCCCCCAGCATCAATCCACACTCTTTTTTTTTTTTTTTTTGAGACGGAGTTTTGCTCTTGTTGCCCAGGCTGGAGTGCAATGGCGTGATTTTGGCTCACTGCAGCCTCCACCTCCCGGGTTCAAGCGATTCTCCTGTCTCAGCCTCCTGAGTAGCTGGGACTACAGGCGCCCACCAGCACGCCTGGCTTATTTTTGTATCTTTAATATACAGGGTTTCGCCATGTTGATCAGATGGGTCTCAAACTCCTGACCTCAGGTGATCTACCTCCTTGGCCTCCCGAAGTGCTGGGATTACAGGCGTGAGCCACTGCGCCCGGCCCATACTCTCTTTCTCTCTGCTCTCCAGCTGCCTGGAAGGGCCTGCTTGGGCTGAGAGCTCATCCTTCCTGCCGGGGCCCAGGGCCTCGGATACCCTGTCCCCTCCCCACCCACCTTGCCACCAGCCCTGAGCTCCTGGCACCCCCGGCCAGTCACTGGCAGTTGGCGGGGGACCATCTGGACTGCCACGGCCACTCCCTGCCTCCCTCCTCTGCCATCTGACTGTGGACCCCGCACACGCCTCCCGCACTGTTGTTTTAATTAAACTCCGAGGAACTGGGCACAGTGTGGTTCGCGATGTACGTTCTCGTTTAATTAGGTGCTCTCGGTAGCATCAGGCGGCCGAGGCCTCCCCCTGCACCCTGGCTGGCTGCTGCCCACACATGCTCACGGGGAGCCCTGCGGGGCCACATGCACACGGGAAGTGCTCACGTGTGAACACGTGTGGGCGCAGCGCAAGCTTGAGCATGTACAAGTGTGAGCACACGTACCCACGTATGAATGAAATACAGGGTTCTCGTCCTCATCAAAGCCACCCTCGTAGGCACACAGGCATGCACACACACACACACGGGAATGCCCACAGACCCAGCTGTGGGCACCAAAACCAACTGACTGAGGCCCAGTCATTTTGGCCCTAATCTCTGATGATGTCATCAGTAGCCAATCAGCGCAGTTTCAAGGTCGTCCAGGTCCCTGGCCCAGGAAGGACGGACAAGGGGCCTGAACCACCTCAGACAGCATCCAACCATGCCCCCTTCAGGGCCCCGATGGGTTCAGACCTGGTTGGGTGGAGGGCTTTTGCAGCCCATCCCGCTCAGCTTCTTCTGAGCTCAGCCAGGCCTGTGTTCAAATCCTTGCTACATGCTAGCTGTATGACCTGGAACAAGTGTGGGTCTGCCTGGGCCTCCGTTTTCCCCTCTGTGAAAAAGGCTTGGAGGAGATCACAGGTTCTGTTGCCTGCACAGTGCCTGGGATGCTGTTAGTGCTCAGGGCTTTCCACTGGGCTCTTTTTTTTTTTTTTTTTTTGAGACGGAGTCTCACTCTGTTGCCCAGGCTGGAGTGCAGTGGCCAGATCTCAGCTCACTGCAAGCTCTGCCTCCCAGGTTCACGCCATTCTCCTGCCTCAGCGTCCCGAGTAGCTGGGACTACAGGCGCCCGCCACCTCGCCCAGTTAGTTTTTTGTATTTTTTAGTAGAGATGAGGTTTCACCGTGTTAGCCAGGATGGTCTCGATCTCCTGACCTCATGATCCACCCGTCTCGGCCTCCCAAAGTGCTGGGATTACAGGCTTGAGCCACCGTGCCCAACCCCCACTGGGGCTTTTTCCCATCAAGCAGTGACCCCTGGGCTGGAACTGCTGCTCTCTTGTTACACTGGGGAGGCGGGGATTGATTCTGGCTGCACCTCCCTGGATCCTGCCCACCTCTCCCTTGCCCCATTTTGGCCTCCCGCCCTCCTGCTGCTTGCCTGGGGCTCAGTTTCCTCCCAAGATGGTGGCTTCCTGCCCACCTCTGTCCACAGCCACCCAGCCCTGTGCCCCATGTCCCATCTGGGCCTTTGCAAACAAATACATGTGTGTTCTTTAAACAAACAGCAACATTGTCTACACCAGGAACAGCACACTTTTTCTTCAGAGCACCAGAAAGTAAATATTTTTGGCTCTACAGGCTGGACAGTCTCTGTCACAGCAACAACCCAAAACTCTGCCATTGTGGTGGGAAAGCTGAGGAATGAATGGGTGTGGCTGTGTGCCAATAAAACTTTATTTATTTATTTATTTGAGACGGGGTCTCGCTCTATCACCCAGGCTGGAGTGTAGTGGCGCAATCTCGGCTCGCTGCAAACTCCGCCTCCCGGGTTCACACCATTCTCCTGCCTCAGCCTCCCAAGTAGCTGGGACTACAGGTACCCGCCACCACGCCTGGCTAATTTTTTTGTAGTTTTAGTAGAGACGGGGTTTCACTGTGTTAGCCAGGATGGTCTCGATCTCCTGACCTCGTGATCCACCCACCTCGGCCTCCCAAGGTGCTGGGATTACAGACGTGAGCCACCGCGCCCAACCAATAAAACTTTATTAACAAAAACAGCCACAGGGCCACATGTGGCCCTGAAGCCATCATTTGCAGCCCTTTACCCCCTCCCACTCCAGCGTTCCTACCAGATGCAAATGAGCTGCCTATTTCTTGCACTGCGATTGGTCACTTTTTTGTCACTTGTCCTTTGGAATGGAGTTGGGCGGGATGGGGGGAGCGGTTATGAGTCTGCACTACAGGGCTATTTCCTAATTTTTTTTTTCTTTTTTTTTTGAGACAGAGTCTTGCTCTGTCACCCAGGCTGGAGTTCAGTGGTGTGATCTCGGCTCACTGCAACCTCCACCTCCTGGGTTTAAGTAATTCTTCTGCCTCAGCCTCTCAAGTAGCTGAGATTACAGGTGCCCACCACCACGCCTGGCTAATTTCTGTATTTTTAGTAGAGACGGGGTTTCACCATGTTGGCCAGGCTGGTCTCGAACTCCTCACCTCAGGCGATCCTCCTGCCTCGGCCTCCCACAGTGCTGGTGTGAGCCCCTGCGGCCGGCCCATCTTGGTTTGTAGAGCACCCTGGATGTGAGGCAGCTTGTCACTCAGCCAGCTCAGCTCATCACCTCAGCCCAGAAGCACATTCCCACCGGTCAGGGAACTCTGGGACCAGGAGATCCCAGGGAGCTGAGTTTCTCCTCCTTGTCCCCCGACCCCATCACCACCAGTCTCCATTTACCATGGAGGGGAGCTAGAACCTCGCCACCCAAGAGGGATACCGAGCGCTGGAGACCTGCGGCCACTCACCGTGCTGGAGGATTGAGTGCTCAACCAGGATTGAGTTGTTTGTTCATTGATTGAGCTCCTACTGTATGCCCGGTTCTGCGCTGGGTGCTAGGGACGCAGATGCACCATTTCAGAGTTCCCTGCTGCAGAGAGGACAGTGGGACGTGTAGGGACATTTAGGGCAAGGGAGTTGGAGCTAGTCCCAGGTGGTCCAATCAGTAGACAGATGCGGGAACAGGGATTCCAGGCCAAGGGAACAGGACAGGTGACCCGAGGGAGGGGGCTTGATGACTTTGAGAGCCGTGGAGGCCAGCGTAACTGGGCCAGAGAGAAAAAGAGAAGGGAAGGTGGCAGAGGCCGGCAGCAGACAAGCAGCTGGGGCTCCTTCTGAGGGTGGTGGGACCACAGAAGGGTGTATAGCGGGGGAGCAGTGTGGTTTATGTTTAGAAAGGCAGGCGGGTGCAGTGGCTCACGCCTGTATTCCAGGCACTTTGGGAGGCCAAGGCGGGCGGATCACAAGGTCAGGAGTTCGAGACCAGCCTGGCCAACATGGCAAAACCCCTTCTCTACTAAAAATACAAAAATTAGCCGGGTATGGAGTGCATGCCAGTGCCTTCCAGCCTGGCCAACAGAGAGACTCCATCTCAAAAAAAAAAAAGGTGTCTTCCAGGCCAGGCACAGTGGCTTATACCTGTAAAGTACCTGTAATCCCAGTGCTTTGGGAGGCCAAGGTGGGAGGATTCCTTGAGCCCAGGAGTTCGAGACCAATCTGGGCAACATAGTGAGACCCTATCTCTATATTTTATTTATTTTATTTTTGTTTTTATTTTTTTTGAGACCGAGTCTCACTCTGTCCCCCAGGCTAGAGTGCAGGGGCATGATCTCAGCTCACTGCAACCTCCATCTCCCAAGTTCAAGTGATTTTTCTGCCTCAGTCTCCCGAGTAGCTGGGATTACAAGCGTGCACCATCACACCTGGCTAATTTTTGTTTTTAATAGAGATGGGGTTTCACCATGTTGACCAGGCTGGTTCTTAAACTCCTAGCCTTAAGTGATCCACCTACCTCAGCCTCCCAAAGTGGTGGGATTACAGGCATGAGCCACCGTGCCCAGCTGATATATCTATCTGTCTGTCTGTCTGTCTACAAAAATTTTTTAAAAGATAAAAAGAAAGGCGTCCTCAGGCTGCTGTAAATGAACCCACTCAGCACTGTGGACCGTGGGGCCAGGTTCGTGCTTATACATAGCAGGAGGCAGAGCATCTCTGAGCCTCACCCAGTCCATTCCAGGAGCACCCACCCCCAAGTCATGACAACTTCAGATATCCCCAGACATCGCCCAGTGTCTCCCAGGGCTGCAGAATCACCCCCCAGTGAGAAATATTCTAGCCTGCTCAGTTCCCTCACACAAGCCTCCCCCTTGTACAGAAGAGGGACCCAGCCAGGTGCAGTGGCTCATGCCTGTAATCTCAGTGCTTTGGGAGGCAGAAGTGGTAGGATTGCTTGGAGCCAGGAGTTTGAAACCGGCCTGGACAACACAGCGAGACCCCCTCTCTACAAAAGTTTTAAAAATTAGCCAGGCATGGTGGCACGTGCTTATAGTCCCAGCTATTCAGGAGGCTGAGGCAGGAGGATCACTTGAGCCCAGATCATTGAGACTGCAGTGAGCTGTGATTGTGCCACTGCACTTGAGACAGCAAGACCCTATCTCAAAAAAAAAAAAAAAGAGAGAACTGGCTGTAAAGGATGGCACCCAGGGCTGAGGTCACGCAGCCAGGCAGGAGCCGGACCCGCGGCCGGGCACTCCCTGAGCCCCAGGCTGGAGGGGTGGCCGTGCAGTGCTCAGAACCATGCCCATTTCTCTCCCGTCTCTGCCCTCAGAGGACCAGCTGCCCTCTGGCTTCCCCAACATCGACATGGGCCCGCAGTTGAAGGTGGTGGAGCGGACACGGACAGCCACCATGCTCTGTGCGGCCAGCGGCAACCCTGACCCTGAGATCACCTGGTTCAAGGACTTCCTGCCCGTGGATCCTAGTGCCAGCAATGGACGCATCAAACAGCTGCGATCGGGTGAGTGTGGGTGGCTCACAGGACGTGGGAGCCTCGGAGGGCAGCAGGGGGCAGGGAGCATCTGCAGGCTCCAAGCTGTGGGGACTCCTGGAGGACAGCAGAGACAGTGTGCGGCCGTGGCAGGCATTGGCACTGCAGGAGTGGAGGCAAATGTCTTCAAAGTCACACACTGAGGTTATTAGGGGGCATAGATGGGCATGAGTACCGGGGAGCTGTAGACAGTGGTAGAAGAAGAATGCTTCAACACCTGGCCAGCGTGGGTATAATGGATGCAGACACGCACAAGGGTGGGGAGTTATATAGGGCCATGGTGGGGGGAGAGTGTCTCCCATACTCAGGCAGTGAGATCACGACTGTCACCCACAGACTGTTGTGGGTGATAGGAAGCCACTGAGGGGGCTGGGCGCAGTGGCTTATGCTTGTAATCCGAGCTCTTTGGGAGGCCAAGGCAGAAGGCTTGCTTGAGGCCCGGAATTTGAGACCAGCATGGGCAATGTAGCAAGACCCTCGTCTCTAAAAGGAAAGCAAGCAAGCCACCAAGAATGGTGGGTATTGGGAGCGCCCAAGCATTGGGAGACAGACAAGCAAAAGTGTCGGTGAGCCATGGAGGGTGAAAAGGGGAGACCAGCTTCAATGGGTATGTAATAGGGAGCTATGGAAGGTGGCAGAGAGAGAGCATCCTCTATACGGAAGCAGTAGGCATGTCCAGTGAGACTACAATGGGACCCAGACAGGCAGGAGTAGTGGAAGCTGCGTAAGGCAATGGTAAGTGTCCAGAGGTGACAGGTAAGGTGATGGGGAGCCATAGAAAACTACAGGGAGAGAGTGTCTCCAAGGCTGAGCAGTAAGAACATCATGGGACAAAGACAAGCAGAGGTGATGGTGGGGCTTCAGGTCTGTAATGGGGCACCGATGGGCAGTCCAGCCTCTCTGTTCCGGCCCTAGGGGGGCTAGGGAGACCTTGGGACACACAGAGCCTTGGGGATGGGCGGTTCCACCATTGTGCCTCCACAAAGCACCCACGTGGCCCATCTGCGGGTCCATCTGTCTGGGGGGCTGTGTCTGCGTGTGTGTCGTCCCCCCGCTTCACGACATGTCCACGTGTGCGTGTCTGGGCTCCCCGTGCCGGCCTGGCCTGCCTCCCGCATGTGGGCACAGGCACGCAGGCCTCGCCACTGTCATACACGGGCCTCCCTTCCCCCACCCGGAGCAAAGTGTCTGCCTGCATCTCGGCCACACGTGCACCCACATTGCAGTCACTCCCGTGCCTGTGCACACAGGGCGGTGACCCGCGCACGTGCCTCTCAGCCCGCACCTCCCTAGTGCTCGTGCGTGGGGACACACGTGGTGGAGCTGTGTCTCCATACATTGGGAGAGCACACGTGTGGCTGCACATGCGTGTGTGTCTATGTCATGGATTTACTGTTTTGAGTTGTGCCGGGCTTGACACCCTGCCTTCATTCAGGTCACTGTTGAGATCACCCTGCCCCTCTTTTTGCTTTCTCTCTCCCCTTCCTCCGAGGACCCCGCCACGGAGCACCCCTCTTGCAGCAGTCCCTCCCCGAATCATCCCCAGTGCCCCACACTCACTGCCCATCCTTGCCCCCAACCAAAGAGCCCACTTACCCGTTCTCCGCTTTCTGCTGCTCCTCCTTAGTGAAAACCAAGCCACAAAAAAGATCAGACATGGAGCCCAGAATCTCTTCCCTGGAGAGACTCAGACCTCACACTGGGGGGACATATTGCCTCCCCTCTCCCAGCCCGGCTGAGGATGTTTGCAGCTCCGTGGCCTCTGCAAGCAGGGGAGCGGTGGCCTCAGTTTCCCCATAAAACATGCCTATTTCCTTGTGTTCTGGTGACCTCTGCAGGATCGAATGTCTAACGCCTGCTAGGTGCTTAGTGAACATAAACCACTTTAGGAACCGTAAGAAATACTATTATTATTATTATTATTCTGAGCATCCCCCTCTCTTCCCCCACCCTCCCCTCCTCGATGAGGACACAGGATTCTTCGTAACCACCTGTTAACTTCCTGTTCTCTTTTCTTATCCTCCTGTTGTAAACGTTCAGAAACCTTTGGTAAGTCTGATTTCATCATCACGTCAACAACTAACGCCCCATCCCCTTTGTGCCCCTTCTGTCCCCTTCTCCTCACCAAACTAACAGCCACCGTGATGGTAACTGTGACCCACTCTGCCTGGTATGTTTACTAACGCCCTCTCCCTCCTCCCCACAACGAGCCCCTCAGCCCTCCCCAGCTGGGCACTAGTGTGCAGCAGAGAAAAAAAACCCAAAGGAAAAGAGGAAAAGAGACAGGTCCACAAGGGGCCAGGCAGACCTCAGAGTGGAGGCTGAGGGGGGTTCAGAGGCATCCTCGGGCTCATGGAACTTCGCATCTAACAACATATCCTCCCCCACTTTCTTCTTGGCCTTAGCCCTGCTGGAAAAGGATTTAATTACAGAAGTTTGGGGGCTGGGGCTAGGCGTGGGGTGGAGATTTTTCCAGCGTAGCTGCTACTGGGCACTCCTCATCCACTTTTCTCAGCATTCAGCCTGAATCCCATGAAATCAGTTATGGGACTAATTCATACTAAAGTGAGAGTGATTGATGTCAGTCTATGATATCAGTCCTTTCATCTCTCTCCAGGTGGGAAGTGGAACACCTTTTAATGTCTAAGAGATACAATGTTTCCGCTCAATAGAATAGCCCTGAGTGATTTGGCCAGCTTGAAAAGACTTCTTTTTTTTTTTTGAGACAGTCTTAATCTGTCACCCAGGCTGGAGTACAATGGCACCATCTCAGCTCACTAAAGTCTCCGCCTCCCCAGTTCAGGCAATTCTTCTGCCTCAGTCTCCCGAGTAGCAGGGATTACAGGCACCCGCCACCACACCCGGCTAATTTTTGGATTTTTAGTAGAGACCGGGTTTTACCATGTTGGCCAGGCTGGTCTGAAACTCCTGACCTCAGGTGATCCACCTGTCTCAGCTTCCCAAAGTGCCAGGATTACAGGCGTGAACCACTGGGCTGGCTTGGAAAGACTTTCTATAACCCTGGCTTCCACCATCGTCATCCCAATGTCCTAGCAAAGGCCAGCCTGGATTTCCGCTGACTCGGATTCCACTTCTCCAGGGTTTAACTTTAGGCAAATTCCCATTTCCTCCCCTGTAAAGGGTGCAGAGTGGCCTCATGAGGATATCTCGAAAGATAATACAGGGACCCCGAAAAGTTCGGGCCAGAAGCTCCTCAGCCCAGGAGGCCGGAGAGCTAGGCTCAGTGCCCACCCCTGCCTCATGATGGGACCTCAGAGATTCCCCTCTGAGCCTCAGTTGGCCCATCTGTAAAATGGGTTTGGGCCACGCAGAATGAGCTGTTTTTTCACGTGTCTGGCCACTCCTGGCAGATCCAGGTCTTAGGATCTTCTTGGCCCTAGCCAGCCGAGTTATCAGGTTATCGGCCATCAGCAGCAGAGAGAAGAGAGCCCAAAACTTCTCCCTGGATCTTGAGCAGAGGGGGTAACATTCCAGCCCTGAGCCACCTTTTCCTGTTTTGCAGTTAACCGTCCCTACCCCCAAGGCCCAGATAAACAGGTCTTTCCTCTTTTCCTCTTGGTAAGAAGGCTGCAGGCCTCTCCCCGTCCCTCCTACTTGGCCTGTCTGTGACACCCTTCCTTGGCTGTATTAATGCCTGGCCCTGGGGCACTAACCCCACCCACCTCCCTAACTCTAACAAGATAATTCCTGTTGCTCCTTGTCCCTTCCTAGTCTGGACTTGAAAACAGTCCCTTGCTGGGCTCCCTAAGAAGGAAAGAAGGAAGGCGGGGGTCATGAACCTCCCTCCGTTGGCGCAGAGGGAAGGCCACCAAAGGCCCAGGCTGACAGACCTCCCCTGGGCATAGAGACGCCCCTCAGCCCGTCCAGAGAGTCTTCTAGACTCCATCCCTCCACCCCCAGAGATTCCTGCCTCCTACAGGAAGCCCTCCTGCTTTGACAAGCCCTCAGACCTCACCCTGCTCTTAGGAGGCCTCTTGCAGCTTCATCAGCAAAGCCTGCAGGGTCTATATGCCCAGGGCTGGCTCGATCCCCTCCCCGGGGCAGAGTGCAGAGGCCTGGCTTATGGCCCCCGCCCAGCTTCCCTGGGGCCCCCTGGCCCCCCACGACCACCTTGTGACATTCACCTGGTTCTCTCTGCTTCCCTTACAGAAAGCACTCCGATCCGAGGTAAGAGGCTCCTCACTCACCCGCCCACTCACGCTCTCTCTCGCTGCCCACTCAGCCCCGCAGGCTCCGCAGGGGCCGTCCCCAGGCCCGCTTCCATGTGTGTCCACCCTGCCACCACCCTCGTTCCACCCAGTGTTAGTCTGGTCTCTGTGTCTGTGTCTGTGGCCGGGGGGGCTGAATGTGGCCGAGGTGACTCCTCAGGTCACGTGACTGTGGAAGGCCGGGGGGCTCTCTCCCGCTCTGGGAAGGACCCTACGTGGCAAGACCCCCAGAGTGCTGGGAGCCCCATGGTGTTTAGCCACCTCTAAAATGAGCAGTGCAGGCCGGGCGCAGTGGCTCACGCCTGTAATCCCAACACTGTGGGAGGCCGAGGCAGGTGAATCATCTGAGGTCAGGAGTTCAAGACCAGCCTGGGCAGCAAGGTCAAACCCCATCTCTACTAAAAACACGAAAATTAGCTGGGCGTGGTGGCTGGCACCTGTAATCCCAGCTACTCGGGAGGCTGAGGCAGGGGAATCGCTTGAACCCGGGAGGCAGAGGTTGCGGTGAGCCACCAAGATCACGCCATTGCACTCCAGCCTGGGTGACAGAGAGAGACTCTGTCTCAAAAAAAAAAAAAAAAAATGCAAAGTGGGCCTTCCAGCTCCACAGTTCTTTCTGATCTGGAGGGTCTAACCCAAGGACACGTAGAGACGCGCTCTCAGGTCAGTCTGCTCCATCCCTTATCCACACCCAACTGCTGCCTCAGAGAAGAGCCAAGAGAAGGCCTGAGTGGGAACCCTGGGGAAGAATCAGTGTCCAACCCTACCTTTGCTACAAATGCTGTGTGACCTAGAGCAGTCTCCCGACCCTCTCTGGGCCTCCTTAGTGATGGAGATAACGGCCTGCTTCCCAGAACCTCGAGGTCAAGGAAGAATAGGCAGTGTTCAATGGAGGCAGAGTCTTTATCCATGACCTCCAGAGAGAATCCCCCGATTTGTGGGTCCATGTCATTTCTGTGTGTGGGATAGTCACAAACAAGACTGGAAAGCTCAGTCTGGATGTTTCGATCCTTGGTGCCATAGGCTCTGATTGAAGCCTGTGATTCAGACACATTTGAGGATATTCACTCATCTTCATTTACTCATGGTCGACAGGCCCTTGGGTCCAGGCCTGTGATTCAAACATACTTAGATATGTTATACTAAGTTTTATTTACTTAGGAGAATAAGGACTTTGATCCAGGCCTGTGATTACAAACATACGTGTGGAAACTTTTGCCTTTTTTTTAATTTTTGGGCACTCAAGTTTTTAGCTAGGCCTGTAATTTAAGACATACTCGGCTGCATTTACTTGTGAAAATGAAGGACTTGGTTCAGGCATGTGGTTTCAGATATCTTTGGGGAAATCTTCGCCTCGTTTTCATTTACTGATGGGCACAGTAGTGTTTGATCAAGGCCTGTGATTTCAGATATTCTTGAGAAGGTTCATTCATTTTTTTTTTTTTTTTTTTTTTTTGAGACGGAGTCTCGCTCTGTTGCCCAGGCTGGAGTGCAGTGGCCGGATCTCAGCTCACTGCAAGCTCCGCCTCCCGGGTTTACGCCTTTCTCCTGCCTCAGCCTCCCGAGTAGCTGGGACTACAAGCGCCCGCCACCTCGCACAGCTAGTTTTTTGTATTTTTAAGTAGAGACGGGGTTTCACCGTGTTAGCCAGGATGGTCTTGATCTCCTGACCTTGTGATCCGCCCGTCTCGGCCTCCCAAAGTGCTGGGATTACAGGCGTGAGCCACCGCGCCCGGCGGTTCATTCATTTTTATATGTTCATTGGAAGTGAAGTCTGATTTGGGCCTGTGATTTCAAATGTATTGAGGGGAAATCAGTTCTATTTTCATCTACTCATGAACACCAAGACCTTGGATTTTTGCCTGTGGTATTTAAATTTTAAATATGCCTGTGATTTGAAAAATTGCCGTCTTCTTTATATCTGTATTTACTCATGACCAACAAATTCTTTGATCCAGGCTTGGGGCATTTTAGCCTCAACTTTACTTGTGAGTATAAGAGGCTTTCAATCAGACCCCTGATTTCAAACACTTTTGAAAATTTAATCTAATCCTTGTGTACCTATGAGCATCATAGAATTGGGTCTAGGACCATAATTTTAAACACACTCGATGAAGTCCATTCAATTACTCAGGAGCACCAGGATATTGACTTCAGGCCTGTGGTTTTAAATACAAGCAGGTAAATTCAGACTTTTACTTCGACGACTTAAAATACTCGGGGAAATTCTGACTTCTCTTCAATCAATTTCAGGCCAGAAGGCTTGGATCCATGGCTTTGATTTCAAACATAGTTGATACACACCAGCCTCAGCGTTTTTTACTTTAGCTACCTCAGGGTATAACCTAATCCTGAAATTTCAAACACGCCTGAAGAAGTACAACCCTGTCTCCATTTACTTATGGGCGTTGAGGACTTTGAGGACTAGGATTCCAAACACAATTGAGGAACGCAGACCCATGTTCATTTAGTCATGGGCACTGAATGAAACAAAGCAACCACCGGCTCCCTGGATTTTCACTTGATCTGTGGTGGGCCCCTTTGGGTCCCTGGATCTATCAAATGGTGGTTATGAGTTGTAAATGCCAACCCACTCTTTCCTTCTGGCCGGGAGAGCATCACTTAGTGCTTTCTCAACCACACTTTTCTCCAGCTTTGTAATTCAACTTGGCAGTCATGAAGCAGCAGCCTCATGACCAGCTGCTTTTCCACTGCGAGTGGAAAATTTGCTGGGGAATCTGGTGTGTCCAGGCCCCGGTGGGGCTACATGAGGGGGTGGAGGTTATACAAGGCCTGGCCGAGCTGGGGCTTCCAGGTTTTCTCAACTCTTATCTGCCTCTCTGGCCCAGCCAGAACAGGAGACAGGCCAGACAACACTGGTGGGACAGCTTTCCCCTGCTCATTCCTGGTCCCCCCTCTGACGGACCAAGCCTTCTCCCCTCTTCCCACAGGAGCCCTGCAGATTGAAAGCAGTGAGGAAACCGATCAGGGCAAATACGAGTGTGTGGCCACCAACAGCGCCGGCGTGCGCTACTCCTCACCTGCCAACCTCTACGTGCGAGGTAGGGAACGCCGTGTCCAGGTCAAAGGCAGGGACCCGCCCCGTCCCATCCCCCTCCCTCCTCGGGCTCACCGCCTCCGGGCTCCCCCGTCCCCTGCACACCCAAGCAGGAAGGCCCCTCCCCGGTCGCGGTGGGACTTGGCCGAGGCGGCGTCCCTCTCTGGGCCTCAGTTTCCTTACGTGTAGAATGGGGGCAGCTTAAATTCCCTTCCTCGTGCCTTGCAGCAGATGCCCCGTGGGCAGCAGGGCTCTGGGGAGGCAGTGATGGTGGGGTAGGAAGGCGTGGGGCAGGGTGAGGGGGTGAGTCTTGGGTCTACAGGGCCAGGGGAGCCTGCAGGCCTCTGCCCCACCCCACCCCACCCACCTGCCCACCCGAGTTGGCTTCTGTGGCGTGTCGTGCCTTCCCGTGCTGTGTGCTGGCTTTGCTTCTCCCAACTTTGTGGCCTCGTAGCTCCCCGCTTCACTGCCCCCCCAATCCAGGGCCCTCAATCTAGAAGTTGGGGAGGGGTCTTCGAGGCTGCCCCCTCGCCCCCCACCGGCTGGTCCAGAGCCCGGTGCCTTCTGTCTCTTCCTAATGACTCGGAGAAGGACAGTCCAGGCCGTTGGGAGGCTGGGGCCACAGCGGGCACAGGCACCCGGGGGGCTCGGTAGTTGCACCAAGCTGGGGCAGGCACGGCACCCAGCGAAGCTTGTTGCTCTCGGTTTCCAGTTCCCACTCAGTCATGCCCAGCAGCGTGGGGGCCTCGCCCCGGCACCTCCCCACTCCCCGGCCCCAAGGAAGCTTCCTTCTTTGTGGGTCCCTGGGTGCTGCCTCCAAGGTGCCAGGGGGCTCCCTTGCCCCCAGATTCCTCCGTTGGCCTCCTCTTATCTCGTGTGTTGGCTCTTGGGTCTTTTCAGAAGTTGTAGTCTTGTCCTCCTCCTCCTCCTCCTCCCCCTCCTCCCTTTTTCACCTCGTAGTAGCTGTTTCTGATCCGATTTGTGGTAGAAACAGCTTCTGCCAGGATGCCACGGCCCCATTCAATGCCCAGGGCCGCCCCAGTTAGCGCTGTATAATTGACTCGATCACATCCTTCTCTGGGCCTCAGTTTCCCCCATGCGAAGTGCCACGCCCTAGTCATTCTCCATCCAGGAGGCCGTGTGGCTCATCCCCCGCCCACAGACCCTCACTCACCACCTTTGTCCTCACCACCCACAGCACCCGCTGGCCCTGAAGTGACTCCTTGGTCCTGGACCTGGGGTTTTGCATTTTGTCTGTGAGGAGGAGGCCGCATGGAGGGGGAGGGGATGGGAATGTGGGTGTATGGGCGGGTGGTGGGTAGGGGCACGTCTGATCCGCTGTCACGGCACCTCTGGTGAGTTGTAACGCGTTCGTGACTCCAACTGACTGGTCTTCACCTAACCTGCTTATTTCTCTGCCAACACCTGGGATGGGGGTTTGTAAATCCAGCAGGGCTCAAAAGAGTGTGGACAGCGGGTATGGGGCAGGGAGCCGGGTGGGGCCTTTAGTGAGGGTGCAAGAAGGGAGGGGGGCTTCTGTGTCCTCATCGCCCAGAGGTGGGGTCCCCAGCATGAGCCTCCATCCTCTTGGGGGCAGTTGAGGGAGTGAGATTCCACTTCCCCATCTTTGCCTGGGTCTTAGATGCTCCAGAATCAAGCTCAGAAAAGAATGGAGAAAGGCAAATGTAGATCTTGTATGTCAAGGGCAGAGTGGAAAAAAGACAAAAAGGTCATTGCTGTTCTTTTTATTTTTTAATTTTAATTTTTTTTTTTTGGTTTAAAGAAAAAAAACAACAAACTATTGCAGCTTTTAGCCTTGGGAAGTCCTCTTTTTACTCTCTGTATCTCCCCTATTTTTTCTCTTCTTCCCATGTCATTGTGTTCCGCATCAAACCCCCTTTACATCCCTCAGAGCTTCGAGAAGGTTGGTGTGTTTTTTTCTTTTTTACTTTCTTTACCCACATTTTTACATTCTGAAAATGACACGCACACACACAAAACACATGTAGACACCACACGGACACACGCTGACACACACACAAAAAATAGAAAAATGAACAATAATTTTAAAAGATGGAATATGAATCATAAGCACAAAGCAAACTAAACAAAAAAAAAAAACCGCCAAGCGAGAGCAAAACCCAGAAAGACACGAAAATCTCAGCCGCGCCCAGCCCGGCCTAGGGCCGGCCGCACACATGCGATGCTTGCATTATGGTCGCCTCTGCATCCGTTGGTAATGTTGTTGCTAAGTTTTTTGCACTCCTCGTCGTCATGGTAACTTGGGCCTGATGCATGCTGGGAGAATGTAAAAATTTCTCTGCATGCCTCTCTTGTCGGTTTGGTTTGGTGAATTCCCAACGCCTTCTGTTGGAGTGTTTCTCGTCTTCTGTTCCGTTTTTCTCTTTTGGTTTTCTGTTTTCCTTTTTCTTTATTTTTTCTTTTTTCTTTTTTTCTTTGGTTTTGTTTCGTTTTGGGGGGAAAAATCAAGTGGTTCTTTTTTCCCCTCCCATTCCCTTCACCTGGTCCTCTTCTCCCCTAAAGTGACTTGTCTTTGGTTCTGTCTTGTTTCTGTGCTCTTTGGTTTTGGTTTCTTGGGTTGAGCTGTTCTGTGGTTGTTCTCCAAACGCATTGTGATTTAAAAGCCAGTGTTCCTGTCCCAGCTATCTTCCAGGAGGGCAGAAGGGATCCCACAGCTGGGATGCCAGGGCAGAAAGTGACCACTTAAGCACAAGGGCACAAGGGAGGTGGCACAGACAGGTAGCAGGAGGTTAGAACATGGGTGGGATATGTGGAGAGAGCAGCCCAAATTTCCTGAGCTCACTGGCCAGCCCCTCTTTCCCCAGAGGTAGTAACTCAGCTCCCTGCCTCCGGGCAGCCATGTTGGAAGGAAGCTTAAGCAGGCGGAGTATTCCTATCCTTCTGCCTCGGAATGAGACTGCCTCCTGCGCTCCCAAATAAGCCCAAACCCAGGCATTTGAAGTACTGCTGAATGTGCACTAGCATTTTGAGTTCTTACTCATTTTAGTGACGTATCCAAATATGGACTGTGGTCAGTTTTAAATGAAGGGAGAGGGCAATAACAGCACCATCTTCACAGGACCGTGCATACTTGGTATGTAATCGGCACTCGAAATGGCAGCTGCTGTGATGACTGTATGCATTCTGACTGGGTACCAATCCAGAAGTGCCCGTTAGGAGATGTAGCCTGACAGACTTTGGAAGAAAGACTTGGCCAGTTGTCTGACCTGGAACACTATGCCTTTGCCTCCCAGGCAGCACTGGCTGTTTCCCCCATCCCCTCTCAGACTCTGAGCTCAGTCACAGGTGTCTTTTGTCCAGCGACACAGCATGGTCACTTTCTGAGTACCTGAGCATCAGAGCTGTGGAATTCTGGAAACAGCCCAAGGGAACCTTGGACACAGCCTCTCCCCTGCTCTCTCTGCCTCCCCAACTCTCCCTCTGCTTCTCTTTCTCTTTTTCAACTCTCTTTCTCTCTGTGTGTCTCTCACTCTTGCAAATCTTCAGAGATGCACACCCCCCCATCTTCTGCTCCCCTCCTCAAGAAAAGGCATGCCCTTGAGAGTCTTGCTCCAACCTCCGAATAAAAAACACCCCCCAGTGAAATATCCATGTAGATTTTTAACCACCAACCCCAGCTGACTACCCAATTTAGACAATGTTGAGGACAGAAGCCAGACTTGGGAATCACCTTTTCCCCCTCTTGTCCCTCACCCACCTTCTCTAAACTTGCCAATTATTAAATCCTGGACCAAGTTGGCAAGAGGACTTTAGATGCAGTAAGATCTCCTTGTTAACCCAGCATGAGAGCTGCCAGGCTAACCCTCAGAGCAGTGCCAAAAGATGGGAGAAAGGGAGCTCCCAGCCCATCCACCAAAGCTAGGTCCTGGTGCATTGGAACTAAGTGAACAGAGGGTCTCTGAAGATCACTTGGACTTTCTGGGCAGTACAGCCCAGAAAGTGATGAGAGCATAGGCTCTGGACTCTGGCAGACCTGGATTCCAGTTTTGTCTGTGCCCCTCCCTGGCTGTGACCTTGAACTAGTCACTTGACCACTTGGAGTCCCCACTTCCTCATGTGAACAGTAGAGATCATAAATGAACTTTGATCACAGGTTAGTTGGAAGGATTTCATTGAACTAAGTGCTTGTCAAGTGCTCTATGTAACAAGCATTGCCAGTAGGATTGTTGTAAATAAAGGATTCAAGCAAATGATCTGGGCAAGTCACTTCACTTCTTTGTGGGTCTTAGTTTCCCTGTTATGTACTTAACATGTCTACTGTTTGAATAAGATGGCATATGGGAAACTTTTAAAAATAATTGTAGGGCAGAAGCTAATTCATTTGCTCAGACCTCATTTTTCGCTAGTGCTTTCCTGAGCTCATCTCATGATCTCATTTTCTCCTGGCTCCAACCCCATCCCCATGAAGTCAGCGGCCTCCCCAGAGCCATAGCTCTCATTTTCCCCACTGTCATTTCCTAGGAAGTTCTGTGGCCACAGAAAGGGACAACAAAGGCCTGTGTTAAGTACAAGGCTACCCTTGCAGATAAGTACCAGCCCACCAGAAGCAATGAGCTACTGGCATGTTCTGAAAGCTACAAGTATTTACATTGTTGCCAGAGCAGCCCATCACAGGAATCAATTGCAAAAAGGGGGAAAAATGTAACTTCTAATCTCTTACTTATTTTTTAAACTGACAAATCTCCAGCTTTGGCTAACTCTGGGTGGAACGGGGGGTAAAATATTCAGACTTGCTCTTCTCCTGAAATTTATCTCTGGGATCCAAAGGGCTGAAGTCAAAATTGTGTCCATTTAAAAAAAAAAATACAACTGGCAGCTCCACTCCCAACTATAGTTGAATTCTCCTTCCTCCGGCTTTTGACAAGGTGGGAAGATGATCAGATTATGTTCTACCTGACTGTGAATGTTCTTTTCTGGTTCTTTAAAACTCTAAGCCATTAGAGTATGAGTTAGTGGCTAAAGGTAGTGTCTTTACTACCTGGTCTAGCAACATAGCATTATTGAAACATGGCGCACAGGACCCATGTAAATGGTTGTCTGATGCCAGGGGAATTTGGAACAAGGGGAATTTGGAACAAGCTGGAGACATCAGGAGGAATTTTCTTTTTCTTTTTTTCTTTTCTTTCCTTTTTTTTTTTTTTTTTTGAGACGGAGTTTCATTCTTGTTGCTCAAACTGAGTGCAATGATGTGATCGCTGCTCACTGCAACCTCCGCCTCCTGGGTTCAAGTGATTCTCCTGCCTTAGCCTCACAAGTAGCTGGGTTTACAGTTGCCCACCACCACGCCTGGCTAATTTTTGTATTTTTAGTAGAGACAGGGTTTTGCCACATTGGCTAGGCCGTTCTCCTTACCTCAAGTCATCTACCTGCCTCGGCCTCCCAAAGTGCTGGGATTACAGGTGTAAGCCACTGCACTCGGCCTTTTTTTTTTTTTTTTTTTTTTTTTTTTTACGACAGAGTCTTACTCTGTCACCCAGGCTGGAGTACAGTGGCACGATTTCGGCTCACTGCAACCTCTGCCTCCTGGGTTCAAGTGATTCTCTTGCCTCAGCCTTCTGAGTAGCTGGAATTACAGGCGCCCGGCACCACACTTGGCTAATTTTTGTATTTTTAGTAGAGACGGGTTTCACCATGTTGGCCAGGCTGGTCTTGAACTCCCGACCTCAGGTGATTGACCCACCTCAGCCTCCCAAAGTGCTGGGATCACAGGTGTGAGCTACCACGCCCTGCCAGTTGAGGAATGTTCTAGCTTGAAGGGACTGAGGATATCTTCAAGGTTTTGGAAGAGGCCAATGAGACTGGCATAGTTTAACGCAGAGTCTCGAGTGCTGAGCTGAGAAACCAGTTCCTGATGCGTGACACCAGCCAGGCCTAGATTGCCCGATTTCCAGGTCATCTTTTTCAATATTTGTGACCCATCTCCAGGCCTTTTCAGATCAATCCATAGTACACAAATTTGTGGGGGAAAATTGTTTTTTAAATTAAATTTCCGATACCCAAGCCCTAAAATTGATGGATGTGACCCCCAGGTATTCCCCTTACCTCCTGGCCCCCCAAAACAGGGACAGACACAGATATTGGGCTGGAACACCCCTCACCTCCTATATCCCCAGAAAGGCTCGCATTGGGGTGTGTTGGCCAGCTCCCCAGTTCGTGCTTACTATATACCTGGCCACGCCTCCCCACCCAAGGCCCGCTGGCTTGACCCTAGGGGCAGGCAGTGTTAGATCAGGACCCAGACCTTCTCATCCCACCCTCATCACATGGGGGAGAGGGGACTCCAAGGGTGGGAAGGCAGGCTCCCCTCCATCTGGGCAGGGCGGGCGGCGAGGAGGGGTCAATCTGCAGGAACACTGAGCTCTGAACACCTCTCGCCTGCTGCCTGCCTCACACCCTCTGCATTCGCTGTTTCCTCTGTTGGGGGAGGGGGTTTGTGAGGGGAATATTAGATTACACCTTGTCATTTGGAAAGCCCTGTGTCTCCGGCGGCCGCAGCGAGGTGGGGGGTGATGAGGGAGGTCCATGGATTGGCCAGAACTGGGGGAAAAACAAAGACATGAGAGACAGAGAGAGCGGGCACCAAAAAAAAAAAAAAAAAAATGCAAAACGTATCTAGAGCGCATCCAAACGTCCAGCTCAAAATACCAACAACTTGCCAAGGCCGCTGGTCAGCCCGTGGGCCAGGGTGCCAGCCAGGTCCCTCCGGGCCTTGCACGTTACCTCAATGGCGGAGGGAGCTGGCGGTGGGAGCGGGGAGGCGGGAGGGAGGGAAGGAGGCACAGCAAAATGATGGAGAAGGGTAGCAGAAAATACGCAGGTGGGCTGAGGGGCGGTGTCCACCCTCCTTGGGCCACAGGCTGGAGTTCAAAGGAGAGGACAAGAAGTGGGCTATGGAATTAGGGATGTTTCCAACCCCTCCCTTCCCCCCCGACAGGTGTAATCTAAGCTTAAATAAACCCCCCGGAGGCTGCACAATTTCTTGGCATCTCTCCCCTGCCCTCTCCATCCGCATATTCATTTTGGAGTTTGGAGAAGTATCTAGAACCTTCTCCCACCCCAAAATGCCCAGCAGAGCCCCCCACCCCGTCCCCGCACCCCTTGGAGCTGCGGCTTGCTGAATTGTTGAGATGTCTGACACTGTCGGGGTTCCTTACCTAGTGCTTCAACCAAATCACCTCACTTTTGAGTTTCCTTCCCCCCCCTTTACCCTCACCCCCACTCCCAACCCCCTTTTTTGGTTTTTGTGTTTCTGCCTCTTCCTGCCTGGGGGAGGGGTCGTCTCCTGGTTGCTTTGACGGTTTTTGAGTTGTTTTTCCATGTGAATCGGGGTTTGAAGCGACCACCCCCCCTACAACCTGCCACCCCCCCAACCCCACCGCCCACCCTCCCGTACCCCTCGCCCAAGCGGGTCCCCCCCGCTGGGACCCCCCGGCTACTCGGTGACGAGAAGAGCTGGAAACCAGAGCCAGCTGGAGCGTGCTGAGGACCAAGGCTGGTGTGGTCCCCTTATAACCTGCCTGGACCCTCCATTCAGGTCGGTAATTGGGGGCGGGGGTCCCGCGGGGCCTCTCCATCCTGCGGGGCCTCTCCGTCCCGTGGGCTCCGTGCCCACCTTACTTTCTAACCTGCACCTCAAGCTTGCAGCCGGGGGTGGAAAGATGACGTGGGTGGGTGCCAGCACCAAACCGGGCAGAACACAGCGTCAGTCACCCGCCCTTGCCAGCTGGGAGGATGCCCAGAGGCCTTACCAGGCCCCCAGGGAGAGGGAGATCTGAGCCACCTAGTACCAATGGGCATGATCCTCCCTTAAACTCGTGGCAAACCAGCCCTCTTCCTAGAGCGCACCCTTTGAAACAAATAAGGTGGGTGAGTAAAGCAAGTGGGCAATTTTCTTAGGTGTCAGAGAAGCCATGATAATTTGTTGGCAGGTCCATTTAACTGATGGTTGCCGGCCATGTTGGGGGTTGTGAGCCCTAAAATTACTGCTGTTGATAAATGCCTTCCCACATTTAACTGATTGATAGTTAACCCTATATATAGTTATATAATAACTATATAAATATAGTGAACTCTATAGTTAACTGATTTATAGTACTGCAAGTCTTCTACATATTTAATGGGTATCCTCTTGTCTCTACTTCTAGAAAAAAGTTAGAAGTACCTTGCAAATTATGACATCCCTACGGGGAGATATTTTAAGATTAGATCAAACAGGAATAGGGTCTTTTGGATAAGATGTCGACCCTTACAGAAGAGATAAATTGGCCTGGCACTTAACCTTTAGATCCTAAAGCTAGATCTTACTCCCTTTGATGTTCCAACAATTCCTTTGAGTATGAGCCTTTTGCTGATGGCTTCTGGACATTTATTATGATGGCTACTGGATGTTATTCAACCAGTGGCTACTGGCCAGTACATGGAGTTTGATATAGGCGATGGGTACTTTTTTCCTCATTGGTGTCCACAGTGGGTCAGGAAACACAAGTTTGAAAGAGCCAGATGCCAAGAATTGATACTTGGCTGTAATCCTCGTTACTCACCATGGTGAGAAAAGCCTTGTTTTCTCTGAGAGGCAGGAACCAGGCTCTCCTGGCTTTGAGCTCTGGCTACACTACTTCCTTTCTGTGAGTTCCATCTAGTCTTGTCACCTCTCTGAGTCTCTGTTGCCTCATCTGCAAAATGAGCATAAGGAAGTTTGCCTCTCAAAATTGTTAGAAGGAAGAAAGTAAGATGGGGATTCAGTAGAAATTCTTACTGTTCCCATTTCCTTTATTTATTTATTTCATTAATTTATTTATTTGGAGATGGAGTCCTGCTGTCACCCGGGCTGGAGTGCAGTGGCGCAATCTTGGCTCACTGCAACCTTTGCCTCCCGGGCTCTAGCAATTCTCCTGCCTCAGCTTCTGGAGTAGCTGGGACTACAGGCACCCACCGCCATGCCCGGCTAATTTTTGTATTTTTAGTAGAGATGAGATTTTGCCATGTTGGCCAGGCTGGTCTCCAACTCTTGATCTCAGGTGATCCTCCCGCCTCGGCCTCCCAAAGTGCTGACATTACAGGCATGAGCCACCACGCCTGGCCTCCATTTCCTTTTTATAATTCGTCCCTGGACTCCTTTAAGGTAGAGAGAAGCTGTTTGATCATGCCAGGACCTGGGAGGCTGAAAGGTAACTTCACCAGCTCCATGCCTGGATTTAGCACCTGCTGTGCCAGGCACTGCCCCAGTCAGGTTAATGCCTTTCTCGTCAGGATACCCAATTCCCTCCATTTTACAGATGAGGAAACTGAGACTCCAGGAGGACGGGGGACCTTCCCAAGGCCACTGGGCTCATTCAGCTACATCAGCTCCTCCACCTCTGCCTGGAGAGGTTTACTATGGGATTCTGAGACCCTGAGGAGTTCACCTTGCTATGTGATTGCAGCTTTGGGACCTCCAACTCACTCAGCCCTAACAGGGGCAGGGTGTCGTTGAGAAGTGGGCTGAGAGGGGTTTTAGAGAGAGAGACTTGAGTCGGGCTGGGTTGGTTTGTTCCGAAGGGTTTTTGTCCATGAGGCTCCCACCCCTGTGGCCACCCCAAACCCTTGGCCAAGGCTCTTGGGTGCTGGGTGGGGAGGCCGGATCCTGTGTTCTGCCAGGGGGAGGGTGTCTCCCGGGGGAAGCCACAGCCCTCCTCCTTTCAGACCCCGATTTTCAGCCCCACACCCATTCCATGATTTCTTTTTTTTCTTCTTCTTCTTGCTTTTGGGTGTTGTGTTTTGTTTCAGAGGGAGTTTTTTTGTTTGTTTGTTTTTTAGATTCTCTCCTCTTTTTTTTTTTTTTTTAATTGCTTTTGCTTTGTTATTTCATTTGTTCTTCCTGGTTTTGTTTTGGACGTCGATGCCGTTTTTTTCTGTCCTTGAATAATTAGCTCCCCCCACGCGCATTTCCCCATTGTGTTCCGTTTCCATGACAACTCGGCCTCGGCATCTTACCTGTGCCTCGCTGTGGGTGCCGGCGGCTGGCCTGGACCGCGTCCGCCGGCTGGCCGGACCCCATTCTCCCCCCACAGCTCCACCCTCCACCCAGCCCTACCAGAAAGCCACATACCCCCCCATCTCACGGCACCTCGCCCCTCACCTCCACTCTGTGTGCATGGCCCTTCTGTCTCCCCCTGCCCCGACTCCTCCCCGGGAGCAGTACCCTCCACTCCCTCCATCCTGTCTCCAGCGCGACTCTGGACTTTTCGCGGGGCTTCTTTTTCCGAAGGGCTGCCAGCTTCCAGACCCCACTCCCACGCCTGCCGACGTCCCCCCTTCTCTTTGCCTCCCGCCCAGATTCAGAAAGGCAGGGGTTAGGATTTCCAGCTAGGAACCGAGGCTGGAAGGGAGGGAGTTGGGGCTGCCTCCCTTTATCCCCTTGAACCCCCTCCTCAGCATCATAGACCAGACCCCCTGAGACCACCCCCTGAGGCTGCATCCCCCCAATCCTGTATGAAAATCAGAGGCAGGTGTTGACGGGATCCTAACTGAGCCTCCAATCTGTCATCTGTGCAGTTGAAACAAGAGTCCTTTACCCACCCAAAGCTGGGGACGCACCCATGTGTCTTCTTTAGGACCTGAGATTGTCACCCAGGGACAACCCCATTTCCCGCTAGAAGGATTTATTAGGTTCACCCGAGTCCTTCCCACAGCAGTTAAACAGCCCCTGTGGGCCAGCAGTGCTCTTTGCAAGGTCAGGTGCCCGCTAGCCTCCTCCCCTTCCCACTGCCCCGGAACCTATCTGACTTCCGAAAACGGAGCCCCCGAAATGCATCCTGCTGCCTTCATGGTCTCTGAGAGAAGGCTGCATCCACTTCCCCGCTAAGAAACGCACAGAACATGTCCCTGTTCTCTCAACGTTCAAGTTCATTCCCTTGTTTATTATTAATTATTATTATTATGAATATCCTATTTATTATTCTGCCAGGGCTGTGATGTGACAATGTGGCATGTCACATTGGATCACATCTGCTAGAATTAATATGCAGCATTGAAGTGGGCCCCCCCTTCTTTCTTTCTTTCTCTGCCCCTCCTGCTCTCTGTCCCCGTTTTCTCCTCTTCTCTCTTTCTCCCCATTCATTCGTCTCCTCTCTCTGGTGTCACGTAAGTGTGCCCTAGAGATCCCCAAGATCCAGATCCCCCTGCAGTTCCTCCCTCCTTTCTCTCTCTGTCTCTCTCTCTCTTTCTCTTTCTCTCTCTCCCTCTCTCAATCTATTTTGCATGATGTTTGTGACTCAGAGCTGCATCTATTGATGGAAACTTGTCAGATCTGACAGAAGCTTTTAGAAGGGTTTCTATACCCAAAAACCACAAAAATTTCATTAGAGTTTCTCATCTTTTCCTGGAGGGCCCAGTGGGAGGGGGGGTAAGTGGGCAGTGCCCCGAGTCACCAGGGAGTGGGGGGTTGAGAATCTCAGGCTCCCTCTGTCTCCTGGTCTCTCGACAACTGTCCTATGACCACCACATCCCGAGAACCAGGGAGGGTTGGAAGTTGCCCCCTCTCCTGACCCACCCACATCCTGACACTTGCAGCTGGAATCTTCCAGCGCTCCCCGAAGGAGATGCCCCCATTCAGGAGTGATCGGAGGGGCTGTCCCCTGAAGCCACCTCTGTTTGCAAAGATGAGAAACCGCTGATAAATTTTTGTGTTCGTATCTGTGCTGTGACCAGGCACCCTGGTCTATGAAACCCTGTTGCTGTGAGATAATGCTTCATGTCTATTATATATTGATATATCTCTCTATATATTGTTTGTGAAGTACCTTCCTTTGAAGTTTTGGTTTCTTTGTGTTGGAATTTGGTTTTTTAATTTGGTTCTTTTGTTTTGTTTTCATTTGGGGGGAAAAAAATCAACAGAGGGAAAAGAACCAGCCCTGTTTATATTTAAATGGTTTTCTACTTTTTTTTTTCCTTTTTTTCTTTCTTTCCTTCTTTCTTCCTTCCTGCTTTTCTTTCTTTTCTCCTCGACATCCTGTCTTCCCCTCCCACCCCCACCTCACCTCACACCTCCCTCCCGTCGCCGCTGCCGCCCCCTCCCCAGTCCGCCGCGTCGCCCCGCGCTTCTCCATCCTGCCCGTGAGCCACGAGATCATGCCAGGGGGCAACGTGAACATCACCTGTGTGGCCGTGGGCTCGCCCATGCCGTACGTGAAGTGGATGCAGGGGGCCGAGGACCTGACGCCCGAGGATGACATGCCCGTAGGCCGGAACGTACTGGAACTCACAGACGTCAAGGACTCGGCCAACTACACCTGCGTGGCCATGTCCAGCCTGGGCGTCATCGAGGCGGTTGCTCAGATCACGGTGAAATGTGAGCAGGGCCCATGGGGCTTCTAGGTGGAGGGGCAGGCTGGAGTTGATCCCTGACTTCAGGCGCAGGTGGGAGGCAGCATGGGAGCACCTCCCAGTTACCCTTTTGGCTTCAGTGGCTAGGAAGGGAACGGTTGTTCTTTGAACAGGTATTTATTGGTTATACATGATCCTGGCTGGGCGCAGTGACTCACGCCTATAACCCCAGCACTTTGGGAAGCCGAGCCGGGCAGATCACCTGAGGTCAGGAGTTCGAGATCAGCCTAGCCAACATGGTGAAACCCTGTCTACTAAAAATACAAAAAAAAAGAAAAAAAAAAAAAATTACCTGGGCACGGTGGCGGACATCTGCCCAGTTACTGGGGAGGCTGAGGCAGGAGAATCACTTGAACCCGGGAGGTGGAGGTTGCAGTGAGCTGAGATCCAGCCATTGCACTCCAGCCTGGGTGACAGAGCAAGGCTCCGTCAAAAAAAAGGAAAAGAAAGAAAATGGGTACTAGGTGGCCCCTGGGCCATAATTTGCCACATAGATGATGACAGGGGTCATGAGGCCCGTGGTTACTGCTGGGCAAATCAAGGCTCAGAGAAGGCAATTGAATGGTGAAAGTCACACAGCCTTCGAGGTCCTCAACCAATGTGCCCAACACATGACACAGCTGCCTCCTGCCCACAGCTCTCCCCAAAGCTCCCGGGACTCCCGTGGTGACCGAGAACACAGCCACCAGCATCACCGTCACGTGGGACTCGGGCAACCCAGACCCTGTGTCCTATTACGTCATCGAATATAAATCCAAGAGCCAGGACGGGCCATACCAGATTAAAGAGGACATTACCACCACGCGCTACAGCATTGGCGGCCTGAGCCCCAACTCGGAGTACGAGATCTGGGTGTCGGCCGTCAACTCCATCGGCCAGGGGCCCCCCAGCGAGTCCGTGGTCACCCGCACGGGCGAGCAGGCCCCGGCCAGCGCGCCGCGAAACGTGCAAGCCCGGATGCTCAGCGCCACCACCATGATCGTGCAGTGGGAGGAGCCAGTGGAGCCCAACGGGCTGATTCGCGGCTACCGTGTGTACTACACCATGGAGCCGGAGCACCCCGTGGGCAACTGGCAGAAGCACAACGTGGACGACAGCCTGCTGACCACCGTGGGCAGCTTGCTGGAGGACGAGACCTACACCGTACGGGTGCTCGCCTTCACCTCCGTCGGCGACGGGCCCCTCTCGGACCCCATCCAGGTCAAGACGCAGCAGGGAGGTGAGGCGTGGGGTTGGCAGAACTCGGGGCCCCGGGCCGTGCGGCTTGACTCTTTGCATGCTCCCTGGAAGCTGCAGAGTGGTTTGTGGGTTCTGCACGGTGCTTTCAGATATTTTCATGCTAGCATTTAGGCCGGGCGTGGTGGCTCACGCCTATAATCTCAGCATTTTGGGAGGCCGAGGCGGGCAGATCAACTGAGGTCAGGAGTTCAAGACCAGCCTGACCAACATGGCGAAACCCCGTCTCTACTAAAAATATAAAAATTAGACAGGCGTAGTGACGCGTGCTTGTAATCCAAGCTACTCGGGAGGCTGAGGCAGGAGAATCGCTTGAACCCCGGAGGCAGAGGTTGCAGCGAGCCGAGATCACGCCAGTGCACTCCAGCCTGGGTGAGAGAATGAGACTCCCATCTCAGAAAAAAAAAACTTTTTTTTTTAACGTACATATATATATATACATTTTTTTCCCCCATGCTAGCATTTAAAATCAGGGAGCTAGGCCAGGCGCGGTAGCTCACACCTGTAACCTCAGCATTTTGGGAGGCAGAGGCAAGCAGATTACCTGAGGTCAGGAGTTCGAGGCAGATGGATCACCTGAGGTCAGGAGTTCAAGACCAGCCTGGCCAACATGGTGAAACCCCATTTCTGTTAATAATACAAAAAAAAAAAAAAAAAATTAGCCGGTCATGGTGGTGGGCGCCTGTAATCCCAGCTTCTCTGGAGGCTAAGGCAGGAGAATCACTTGAACCTGGGAGGTGGAATTTTCTATGAGCCAAGATCATGCCATTGCATCCAGCCTGGGCGACGAATGAAATGCTGTCTCAAAAAAATTTTAAAAAAATCAGAGAGCTAGCCAGGCTTAGTGGCATGTGCCTGTAGTCCCAGCTACTCAAGAGGTAGAGGCAGGAGGATGGCTTGAGCCCGGGAGTTTGAGTCTAGCCTGGATAATATAGCAAGACCCCATTTCTTAAGAAACATATGTAGGGCCAGGTGTAGTGGCTCATGTCTGTAATCCCAGCACTTTGGGGGCCAAGATAGGAGAATTTCTTGAGGCCAGGAGTTCAAGACCAGCCTTGGCAATGTAGCTAGACCCCATCTCTACGGGAAAAAAAAAAAAAAAAATTAAAAATTAGCTAGGCATGGTGGTGCACACCTGTAGTCCCAGCTACTCAAGAGGCTGAGATGGGAGGATCACTTGAGCCCCAGGAGTTCAAGGCTACAGTGAGGTATGATAACACCACTATCATACAAGACTTTGTCTCTAGGCCGGGCGCGGTGGCTCAAGCCTGTAATCCCAGCACTTTGGGAGGCCGAGACGGGCGGATCACGAGGTCAGGAGATCGAGACCATCCTGGCTAACACGGTGAAACCCCGTCTGTACTAAAAAATACAAAAAACTAGCCGGGCGAGGTGGTGGGCGCCTGTAGTCCCAGCTACTCGGGAGGCTGAGGCAGGAGAATGGCGTAAACCCGGGAGGCGGAGCTTGCAGTGAGCTGAGATCCGGCCATCGGCACTCCAGCCTGGGCGACAGAGCCAGCCTCCGTCTCAAAAAAAAAAAAAAACACTTTGTCTCTAAAACAAAAACAAACATTAAAATAAAATCGAAGAGGACTGGGTGTGATGGCTCATGCCTGTGATCCCAGCACTTTGGGAGGCTGAGGCACGTGGATCACCCGAGGTCAGGGGTTTGAGAACAGCCTAGCCAACATGACGAAACCTCATCTCTACTAAAAAAAAAATAAATACAAAAATTAGCCAGTCGTGGTGGCACACGCCTGTAGTTCCAGATACTCAGGAGACTGAGGTAGGAGAATCGCTTGAACTCGGGAGGCGGAGGTTGCATTGAGCCGAAATGTCGCCACTGCCCTCTAGCCTGGGCGACGGAGCAAGACCCTGTCTCAAAAAATAATAAAATCGGAGAGTTACCTTAGCCAAATTTTTGACTCCCCTTAAAAAAACCTGATTTGACAAGCCTAAAGGGCTATGATCAAACACACAGGTAGATCCCAGTGACTGTGTGGGAGACAAGGAGGGCTGTATGTGCTTCCTTCCCTCTTCTCTGTTAACTCCCTGCCCCTGTTGGCATTTGAGTTTAAGAGCACCCCTCGTCTGCTGTTCTCATTAAAGGGACCGATGCCCCTGCTTCTGAAATAATAAAGGAAAACTGCTGGCTCAGTGTGATGGCTCACATCTGTAATCCCAGCACTTTGGGAGGCCAAGGCAGGCAGATCATGAGGTCAGGAGTTCAAGACCAGCCTGGCCAATATGGTGAAACCCCGTCTCTCCTAAAAATACAAAATTAGCCAGGCATGATAGCGCATGCCTGTAATCCCAGCTACTCAAGAGGCTGAGGCAGGTGCATCGCTTGAAACCAAGAGGCGGAGGTTGCGGTGAGCTGAGACCGTGTCACTGCACTCCAACCTGGGCACCAAGAGTGAAACTCCATCTCAAAAATAAAAGAAAACTGCCTCACCCCTAAGGCAGTGGGCCAGTCTCCCTCCCTGCTCAGGTGGGAGGACTTGGAAGAGGCATTTAGGCACAGCGGACCCCAGCTCTCTGAGGGTATTTGAGCCTTTCCTTTAGGGCTCAGGCTTTCAAAACCTAAATTCTGGGCAGACTCAGGCACCTGCTGAAGCAAAGGGCCGGGATGGTTGGCGCTGCCTGTGTCTGTGAGCGGATACAGAATGGAGATCCAAATTTTAAAATAGGCACCCTTGGCCAGGCACTGTGACTCACACCTGTAATCCTGACACTTTGGGAGGCCGAGGCAGGAGGATTGCCTGAAGCCAGGAGTTCAAGACCAGCCTGGGCAACATAGCAAGACCCCCATGTGTAAACAAAAAAAAACTAAAAATTAGCTGAGCATGATGGTGCATGCCTGTGGTCCCAGCTACTTAGGAGGTTGAGGCAAGAGGATCACCTGAGCCCAGGAGTTGGAGGCTGTAGAGAGCTATGATCGCACCACTGCACTCCAGCCTGGGTGAACGAGTGAGACCCTGTTTCCAAAACTAAAATAAAATGAAATAAAATATGCACACATATTTCCCTGCTAATTTCTCTGTCATCTAATGCGCAGCCAGCGAGGGCACTGGGGTGATTTGAAAGGGAGATTTTTGGACCGAGTGTGGTGGCTCACACCTGTAATCCCAGCACTTTGGGAGGCCGAGGCAGGAGGATCACTTGAGATCAGGAGTTTGAGACCAGCCTGGTCAAATGGTGAATCCCCGTCTCTACCAAAAATACACAAGTTTTGGGCATGGTGTGGCAGGTGCCTGTAATCCCAGCTATTTGGGAGACTAAGGCAGGAGAATCACTTGAACCCTGGAGAGGTGGAGGTTGCAGTGAGCCGAGGTCACGCCACTGCACTCCAGCCTGGGCGACAGAGTGAGACTCTATCTCAAAAAAAGAAGTGGGGGGGCATTTTTAAATGTGTTCTTTTCCTTTGGAAGAAGAGAGGATGGAGGAACGGAGGTGGACAGGTGACAATGGGATGGGGGCTAGGTCCCCAGGAAAATAAAAGAACATTCTAGAAGCACCCAGAGCTGGAAGCTTTTTAGTGGGGACACTCAGCAGGTGGGGCCCCTTTCATGGGGTGGACGCTCCCCCACTCCTAGTTGTCTCCCCACACCCCCACAGTGCCCGGCCAGCCCATGAACCTGCGGGCCGAGGCCAGGTCGGAGACCAGCATCGCGCTGTCCTGGAGCCCCCCGCGGCAGGAGAGCATCATCAAGTACGAGCTCCTCTTCCGGGAAGGCGACCACGGCCGGGAGGTGAGGCAGCGCGGGGACGGGCTGGCCTGCCCTGGGCTCCTCCCCGGTGCTCTCTGACGCTGCCCACCCATCTCTCCCCCATCTTCGTCCCTGTGTGTGTTGCGGATTCTGCTCTTCGTCACCCCTTCTGGTTCTCCTGCATCTCTGTCCCTCTGCCTTTCCCTCCACTTTTTTCTCCTCTGTCTTTCTCCTCTGCCGCTGGTGGCCTCTCTCTGGCTCCGTGTGTCCCGGCGTCCCCATCTCTCTTGCTCTCTGCTTCTCTCTCTGTCTGTCTTCACCGGTGCCTCTGACGCTCACTCTCCACCCCTCCGGGTCTCTGTCTGTTCACGTCTCTGTCTCTGTCTCTGTTTCTCTTTCTGTCTCTGTTATCTGTGTTTTTCTCTGTCTCCATCTATCTCCGTCTGTCCGTTTCTGCCTCTCTGCCTGTCTTTCTATCTCTGTATGTTTCTTCCATCTCTATTTCTGTCTCTATTTCTCTCTCTTCTCTCTTTCTCTGTCCCTGTGTCAATCTCTCCCCCCTCCATTTCTCTGTCTGTCTCTCTCTCCCTCTCTGTCTGTTTCTGTCTCTATTTCTCTGTCTCTTTCTGTCTCTCTCTCCCTGTCTATCTCTGTTATCTGTCTCTTTCTTGTCTCTATTTCTCTATTCCTGTCTCTGTATCTCTCTCCTGTTTCTGTCTCTCTCCGTATCTCTCCCGTTTCTCTGTCTCTCCCATGTATCTCTGTCCTTCTACTTTGTTTCTCTGTGTCTATCTTTGTCACCTGTTCATCCATCCATCCATCCATAATCCATACATTCATATTCTTATAAATTCATACATCCATTTACCCACCCACGCCTCTATTTATCCATCCATCCATCCATCCATCTATAATCCATACATGCACCCATTCATCAATCCCCCCGCCCATAATGCATACATTCTGTGTCCCTCTGTCTCTGATTCCCTCTCCCCTGTTTTTGTCTCTCTCTCCCCCATCCCTCTCTGTCCCTCTCTGCCCCACCCCTGTCTCTATTTCTGTCTCTCTCTCTCCCCTGTGTTTCTCTCTGTCTCTCTCTCTTTCTCCCCTGTGTGTTTCTCTCTGCCTGTCTCCCCCATCCCTCTCTGTCCCTCTCTGCCCTGCCCCCAGGTGGGAAGGACCTTCGACCCGACGACTTCCTACGTGGTGGAGGACCTGAAGCCCAACACGGAGTATGCCTTCCGCCTGGCGGCCCGCTCGCCGCAGGGCCTGGGCGCCTTCACTCCCGTGGTGCGGCAGCGCACGCTGCAGTCCAGTAGGTGTCTCGCGGGGCCGCCCTTCTCTGCGGGGGGGACCACGGCCTGGCCGCAGACAGCCCCTTGGCGGATGGACCCAGGCGGGGCCTGCTGCAGTGGGTGGGGGGCGCCTCCGGGTCTGTCTCCGCTTTGCTCCCTGTCCTCGGATCCATCTACCTGTGCTGTGCCTCAGTTTCCCCATCAGCGCAGCGAGGGTCTCAGCACAGGGTTGTCTGTGCCCCGGGCCTGGTGACCCGGGTTGAGACTCGGGGTCAAGGAGAAGTGGCTGATCTTGGCCCTGGTCTAGGAGAGGTTCTGGGGCCACGCCTTCTTTCTCCTCTTTCCATTCGGGAGTGGGGGGCTGATGGAAGGGCCATGTTGTGCCCATTTCCCAGGCATTTTGAGGGGTACTGTGAGGCTGTGGTCACAGCTTGCACCCCATCATTCTCAGAGACAGCAAAGGACACAGAGACAAACCCACCTTCCCCGTGGGCCTTCCTCCCCTGGGCAGGGAGCCTTGGCTCTCAAGACCCCAGGATGAGGTCCCAGTTCCCGGGGGTGGGGAGGGGGTGGAATCGGAGCTGATGCCAGGTTTTGTGGGGGCATGCAGGCCCCCACTCGGGGCTCAAATCTCTGGAGTTCTCTGCTGTGCTGGCCCGGCCTCCCTGTTTCGAGCAACTCACCCTTCACCTGGCAGGTGGCTGTGGGTCACTGCCACCCTGTCTCCCTGACTTCTCCAAGCTCGGGGCTGGACAGGCCACATCTGCCGTCTCCCCACCTCACCCGCCTCCCTGGCTCCGCTCAGCCCAGCGTGGCCTCCACTGGTGTGGCCTCCACCAGCGTGGTCTCCCTGTCGTGGCCTCCCCCTGCTTCCCCCTTTCCCTCCCCTCACCCAGTCAGTCACGACGTAGCCACCCCAGGCTTTCTTCCGGAATCAGTCACGATGGTCATACCTTCAAGGCCCGCCCCGGGTGTGTGTACACAAGGGCATCTCGGGTCAGTCGAGGGATTAACATCAACTCCAGCTGGGGCATCTGAGCCGCTGGGATTGGGGAGGGTGGGGTGCCTCGGACACACAACCCCCCCTGCCCCCGTCGGTCCCCTTCCCTCCTTCCTGCTCCCCACAAACCGAGCCGAGCTGAGCACCTGGCGGCTCCAAGGCGTCTGGGCGTGTCTGTGTGAGGTGGAGTCAGTGAGGGTGGCCTGTGGCTTGGGCAGCCACCTGAGAGACCGGCTGAGGTGTCCTGAAGGTGAGTACACGCTGGTCTCAAGCAGGTTCACAAAAACGGCCCACCCTGCTTGCCCCCAACCTGCCCCAGCCGCTCTGGGCTGAACAGACAGTCCATGGCCCGAATTCGGCCCCGGAAATTCTCCCAAACCACGTGCCACCACCATGCCATGCTGCCCACGCACGCACATCCACGTTTCTGCACATGTGCCTTCCCAAGATGTCATGCAGGTTGGGCCGGATTGTGAAGGACGTGACCTCCATGGTCACCTAGAAAGCGGCTTCGGCCCAGCCACGCGAACCTCTGGGGCGGCCCAGGACAGGGAGTTGGGGAGAAGGGACTCCCCGCTTCTTGCCCCGAGACGGGTGGGGCCCAGGAGAACCGACAGCAAAGACTCAGGGCCAGGCGTATCCATTCCCCCAGGGACTGCGGGCTCCTTAGGCTGAACACAGGGTAGGTGCAGGCCAGACCACTCAGCCGTGGGTCTCCGCAGACACCGTGCCACCTTCCTGCCTCCGGCCTGGAACCTCAGCGTGTGCACGCTGGGGGCTGGAGCAGGGCTGCGGGGGCCGCTGGCATCCTGAGGCCCACCCAGAGTTCGGTCTGGCCTTGTAGCTCAGCACTCGGCCGTTCCCTCTCGTAAGAAAGTCTTGTAAGTTAGCAGTTGAAGAGTGGAAGGTAGGTAACGAGACTGGGCGTTTTCTGGAAGGAGCCTTTCTTTCTTTTATTATGGTTTTTCTCATCATCATCACCATCACTGTTGTTTCTTATTTTATTATGGTTTCGGTTTTATTTTTTCTCCCCCTTTCTCAGCAAATCCATTCCTTCCGACACATTCCTTGATTGTTTTTTTGTTTTGTTTTGTTTTTTCCCTGCTCCCTGCCTGACTCCCCCCCGGGCACCTTTGGTTGGTGTGGCTGGTCAAGAAATGGGGAAGGGTTCCCTTTGTCTAGTTTTGGAGAAGGGGCCTCTAATGTTTTGCTTTACGTGAGGCCAGAGGGTCTCTCTCGTTGAAGTAAGCTGTTGGGGGGGCCTCTGCAGTCTCTGGCAGCCCAGTGTCTTTGAGGACAGGATTCATCTCTGGGTTCCAGATACTGGCAGGATAGTGTCCGTAGTGAGTACTCAGTAAACACGTGCTCAGCCACCAAGCAAGCTGCTCTGAGGGTGAGGATTTCTGATGCTCTTGCCACAAGCAAGGCCAGTTATCTCTCTGGATCTCCCTCCGGGAGACATAATTCTAAACTCATGGGCACTTGGGAGAATGTGGCTCCCGCCATACCCAACCAGCACAAGGCTGAGATCTGAGCTCCCAACCTCAAACCAAGCCAGCCTGTGAACCACGGCCAAGTCTGGGTTCCAATCCTGGCTCTGCCACCTCATAAATTTCTTGCCCCTGGGCAGGTAGCTTACTGTTTCTGAGCCTCAGTTTCCTCACCTATAAAATGGGTTGTACTTCTGGGTTTTTGGCAAGATTGAGAGGTGATATACAAAATAATGAAAAGCTTCCAGGTTGGGGTCTGGTCACAGCCGGTACACAGCCAACGACTGCAGAAAGCCTAACAGACAAAGACTTTGGAATCTGGTTTCCCCACTGTTGACATGGGGTGGCAGGTGGGGACTGAGAGTTCTGACCACCTGAGGGGTTGTGAGAATTAAATGAGATAGTGCATGCATTAAATGAGATAATGCATGCAACGTGGGCTTAGGGTGCTGCACCTGCAGTAGACGTGCAGAGAATGAAGCTTATCGTCACTAATGCCCTCAGCACAGCATCTGGCCATAGTAAGCATGCAACACATAGAGACTTACTGATTCATACGCCTTTAACACAGAGTCAGTTGCCTTTAATACACGGGAACTCTCACTGTGATTTAGCAAAGACCTTAACATACTGCCTGGCACACAGTAGGTGCCCCACTAATGCAGCCGCTGTTTTAATCTACATATGGATTGGCACAGTGCTGGGCACCTAGTTGGCACTCAGTAAATGGAAGCTATTAGCAGTTTATATCAAGCTTAGCCTAGTATCAGGCGCACAGTAGGTACTCAAAACATGGGTGGCAACAATTACTGTTCTGCAAACCTCTTGGCACAATGCCTGGCATACAGTAAGTACTCAATAAGTGGCACTTGCTATAAAGAGGCAGCCTAAGTGTGAGGCACATAGTAGGTGTTCAGATGGGCACTATTATCACTTTGAAAGGGTGTAGGATAGAGCTGGTTACAGTTTTTACTGAAAACATTCACTTATTTGCAAAGCCCTTGGCACAGTGTGTGCAAATAGTAGGTGCTGAATAAATAAGAAATATTACTATTTTTCTGTAAGGTATTTAGTGCAATGCCTGGCACACGGTAGATGTTTCATATGCCAGGTGCTATTGCAGTTATCCAGTAAAGCCCTTAGCACAATGCTTGGCACACAGTAGGTGCTTAAGAAATGAAAATTATTAACATTGCATAAGGTCCTTAGTAGAGTTGCCTAATACATAGTAGGTGCTTAATGTATGGAAACTTACTGTTTTTCAATAAGCCCCAGCACAGTACCTGGCACACAATAGGTGCTTAATATGTGGTGATGACTACTGTTTTCTGATGAAGTCTTTAACACAGTGCCTGGTGCACAGTAGGGGCTTAATACATGGGGACTATTAACTGTTTTCTGATGAAGCCTTTAATACAGTGCCTGATGCACAGTAGGGGCTTAATACATGGGGACTATTAACTTTTCTGATAAAGCCCTTAGCACAGTGCCTGGCACACAGTAGGGGCTTAATATGCAGGGACTACTGTTTTCTGAGAGCCTTTAGCACAGTGCCTGGCACATAGTAGGTGCTGCTTAAATGACAACTGCTGTTTTTCTCTTCAGAGAGCTATTACCATACCCAGTCCATGGTAGAGCTCAATAAATGAGACTTGCTGTTGATGGGCTCAGTAGTGGATTTAGTGTGGTGCCAGGTGCACAGTCGGGACTAAACACAGGAGTGCTGTGATCTTTAAAGATTTTGGCACACAGTAGGTGCTCAATATGAGCTATGAAGTCCTGAGCCTGGTACCTGACACCAGTAGGTGTCCAATAAACAGATACTTTTATTATTACTTGATAAAGCCCTTGACATTCTATCTAGCACACAGTAGGTGCTCAAGGCATTATTTTCAAGTGAGGCCAATTGGATGGTCCTAGTTGAAGTAAGCCTTTGGGTTGGGCTTTAGGTCCCTGGTAGCACAAGTGTTCAATAAATAAATGCTTTTACTATAAGAAAATTTTTACCGTATTTTCCATAAATTATTATGAAGCCTTTGGCACCATGTCTGACCTACAGTAGGTGGCCATAAATAAGTGCATTTGCTGTTATTGTATGGAGCCCTTGGCATGATGCCTGGCACATGGTAGGTACCTAATGGGGCTTCTATTGCTGTTGCCTGGCACATAGTAAATGTGACATAGAGTTTTGGTTTTTTTGGGGGGGAGATGGAGTCTTGCCCTGTTGCTCAGGCTGGAGTGCAGTGACATAATCTTGGCTCACTGCAACCTCTGCCTCCTGGGTTCGAGTGATTCTCCTGCCTCAGCCTCCTGAGTAGCTGGGATTACAGGCTCCCACCACCACGCCCAGCTAGTTTTTTGTATCTTTAGTAGAGATGGGGTTTCACCATGTTGGCCAGGCTGATCTCAAACTCCTGACCTTGTGATCCACCCACCTCGGCCTCTCCAAGTGCTGGGATTACAGGCATGAGCCACTGCGCCCAGCCACGATTCTTTTGCTGCTATTCTGTGAAGCCCTTGGCACAATGCTTGACACACAGTATAGGTGCCTGATAAGTGGAACTTCTGTTGCTGTTCCCCTTAGCATGATGCGTGGCACGTAGTAGGTATTCAGTAAATAGATGCTCTTTTTGTGAAGCCCTTGGTGCTGGCACATAGTAGGTGCCTAATAAATGGAGCTTGTTGCCGTTCCCCTTGGCACAGTGCCCGGAACATAGTAGGTAGTTATTAAATGGAGCTTCTGTTGCTGTTCCTTTTAGCATGGTGCACAGCACATATAGTAGGTGTTCAGTAAATAAATGTTTTTACTATTTATTTTGTGAAGCCCTTGGTGCTGGCACATAGTAGGTGCCTAATAAATAGAACTTCTGTTGCTGTTCCCCTTGCCACAGTGCCTGGCACATAGGTGTTCGATATAGATTATTTTGTCATCATTCTATGAAGCCCTTAGCACAATGCTTAACACATAGTAGGTGCCTAATAATTGGGGCGTCTGTTGTTGCTCCCCTTGGCATGGTGCCTGGCACATAGTAGGTGCTTCATAAATGGAGCTTCTGTTGCTGCTCCCCTTGGCATGGTGGCTGGCACATAGTAGGTGCTTAATAAATGGAGTTTCTGTTGCTGCTCCCCTTGGCATGGTGCCTGGCACATAGGTGCTTAATAAATGGTGCTTCTGTTGCCACTCCCCTTAGCATGGTGCCTGGCACATAGTAGGTGTTCAGTAGATGCTTTTACTATTTTGTGAAGCCGTTGGCGCTGGCACATAGTAGGTGCCTAATAGAGCTCTGTTGCTGTTCCCCTTGCCATGGTGCTTGACACATAGGTGTTCGACATAGATTATTTTGTTATTCTATGAAGCCCTTAACACAGTGCTTGACACATAGTAGGTGCCTAATAATTGGAGCTTCTGTTGCCATTCCCCTTGGCATGGTTCCTGGCACATAGTAGGTGCCTAATAATTGGAGCTTCTGTTGCTGCTCCCCTTGGCATGGTGCCTAGCACATAGTAGGTACTTAATAAATGGAGCTTCTGTTGCCACCCCCCTTGGCATGGCGCCTGGCACATAGTAGGTGTTCAATAAATAGATGTCTTTACTATTATTTTGTGAAGCCCTTGGCGCTGGCACATAGTAGGTGCTTAAGAGATCTGTTGCTGTTGCCCTTGGCACAGTGCCTGGCACATAGTAGGTGTTTGGCATATAGATTATTTTGCTATCATTCTATGAAGTCCTTAGCACAATGCCTGACACATAGTAGGTGCCTAATAATTGGAGCTTCTATAGCTGTTCCCCTTGGCATGGTGCCTGGCACATGGTACCTAACGAATGGAGCTTCTGTTGCCAGTCCCCTTGGCATGATGCCTGGCACATAGTAGGTGCTTAATGAATGGAGCTTCTGTTGCCATTCCCCTTGGCATGGTGCCTGGCACATAATAGGTGCCTAGTAAATGGAGTGTCTGTTGCCATTCCCCTTAGCATGGTGCTTGGCACATAGTAGGTATTCAATAAATAGATGCTTTTACTATTTTCTGAAGCCCTTGTTGCTGGCACATAGTCGGTGCCTAATAGAGCTTCTGTTGCCATTCCCCTTGGCACAATGTCTGGCACATAGTAGGTGCCTAATAAATGGAGCTTCTGTTGCTGTTCCCCTTGGCACAGTGCCTGGCACATAATAAGCACTTAATAAATGGAGCTTCTATTGCCTTTCCCCTATTGGCACATAGGTGTTCAATAAATAGATGCTTTACTATTATTTTGTGAAGCCCTTGGTGCTGGCACATAGTAGGTACCTAATAAATGGAGCTTCTGTTGCCGTTCCCCTTGTTATGGGGCCTGGCACATAGATGTTCAACAAATAAATGCTTTTACTATTTTCTGAAGCCCGTGGTGCTGGCACATAGTAGGTGCCTAATAAATGGAGCTCCTGTTGCTATCCCCGTTGGCACAATGCCCAGCACATAGTAGGTGCCTAATAAAAAGGGCTTCTATTGCTATTCCCCCATCCAGTTTCTGGCATGGGGACCGTAGCTGTCCAGTGCCTAAGACCTACTGTGCGCCACGTAGGTGCAGCCTGGTGAGCACAGGGTTCTTGGCCAGCCCTCCCAGCCCCATCCCACCTGCCCGCCCATCCACCCGCCCATCCCACCTTCGGTTGACACCCGCTTCTTTTGGGTTCGACTTCTCTTTGGTTTGGTTCTGTTTTGTTTGTTATCATCTTCTTTTTTATTTTCTCTTTCCCATCTTTTGTTTCCCCGCCCCCCTCCCCACCCATCCCACCTCCCTTCCCCACCCCCCTACGTTCTCCCCCCTCCAATAGAACCGTCAGCCCCCCCTCAAGACGTTAAATGTGTCAGCGTGCGCTCCACGGCCATTTTGGTAAGTTGGCGCCCGCCGCCGCCGGAAACGCACAACGGGGCCCTGGTGGGCTACAGCGTCCGCTACCGACCGCTGGGCTCAGAGGACCCGGAACCCAAGGAGGTGAACGGCATCCCCCCGACCACCACTCAGATCCTGCTGGAGGCCTTGGAGAAGTGGACCCAGTACCGCATCACGACTGTCGCTCACACAGAGGTGGGACCAGGGCCCGAGAGCTCGCCCGTGGTCGTCCGCACCGACGAGGATGGTAAGTATCTGCCCCAGGCCCAGGACCCCCCGCAGGCCCCAGCCCGGCCCCTGCCTCGAAGCCTTCCATCTGGAAACCTGGGCTGGTGGTCAAAGGGCAGAAGCCTCACTCGGAGGAAGCCGGGAAGCAAGCAGCCTCCCCAAGAAACCCAGGGCTCCTTGACCTTGGAATTGGCGATTCTAGACGTGGGCAGACTTAGCTCTGCAGCGTCTGCTCCCAGAGCCTTGAGCCTGGACAGTTTCGCTGGCTGCCCTCTATTTTGGTGGAACAGTGGAAACCTTTGGAAATGGGGTGGAGGAAGCAGCAAACAGCACCTGCAACAACCATGGTTAACCAGCTCCCCGGGTGGATAGAGACCAGTTTGTGTAGCATTGGCCAATTTCCGTGGTGTAAATGTTCCCGTCCTGGCCCATTTCAAGTCAGCAAGTTTGAAGCTGGAAAGCAAGGCAGTGGTCCTAGCTTGGAGTCACATGGTCGAAGCCTAGATCGTGGAGAGAAATGACAGACACCTTTCCCAATAAAATTGCAACTTCTCAGCCAAGCACAGTGGCTCATGCCTGTAACCCCAGCACTCTGAGATGCCAAGGCAGGAGGATCATGAGTCTTGGAGTTTGAGACCAGCCTAGGCAACATAGTGAGACCCCATTCCTCCAAAAAAATTTTTTTAAAACATAGCCAAGCATGGTGGCATGCACCTGTAGTCCCAGCTACTCAAGAAGCTGAGGTAGGGGGACTGCTGAGCATAGCAGTTCGAGGCTGCAGTGAGCTATGATCATACCCCTGCACTCCAGCCTGGGTGACAGAGTGAGACCCCATCTCTACAAAAAATATTAGCTGAGTATGGTGGCACAGGCCTGTAATTGTAGCTACTTGGGAGGCTGAGGTGAGAGGATCGCTTAAGCCCAGGAGTTCAAGGCTGCAGTGAGCTGTGATCCTGCCAGTGCATTCCAGCCTAGGTGACAGAGTAAGAGAACCTGTCTCAAAGAATTGCAGCCTCTTGGTCCTGGGAACCTGGTTTTTTTTCTGAGTCATTTGCCTGAAACTTTCGTTGGACAGCCCCATTATGTCCTAAGCCCAGAAAAGAAATGAAGCAGCTCTTTGTGCCAAACCCTGGGGTGGCTGAAAAAGATCCTGAGTGCCAAGTGGGCCACCTGCCTGCTTGGGTATTTAGGAGCATACAGCTGGACTGCCTGGTGCAAATCCTGGCTTTGCCTCTTGCTAAGGCTGTGATCACAGAATCAAATCTCTGGGATTCAGTTTCCCCAAATGTAAAGTGAGAATGGCAGGACACCCAATCTTGCAGGGTTATGATGAGGATGGAAGCAGTGTAGGGCGAAGAAGAGGGTGTCTGGAGGCCCTGGGAAGGTGGTTTAGACTCTGGGGGGCAGCCTGGGTCCATGGGGCGCACCCTTAGGGGCCCCTCCCAGGGCTGTGGGGGGTATGTAGGAGGCCATGTCCTCCCGCCCGGTGGTGAGCGCTAAGAGCGCCCAGTTATTCACCGGCAGCCACTCGGCATCCTGGAATCGGACAGTGGCACTGCCCGGGGCAGGGCCGGGCGCCCTGGTAACGGTCCCGCCCGCCCCTCCCCTCCCCTCCCGCCCGCCAGTGCCCAGCGCGCCGCCGCGGAAGGTGGAGGCGGAGGCGCTCAACGCCACGGCCATCCGCGTGCTGTGGCGCTCGCCCGCGCCCGGCCGGCAGCACGGCCAGATCCGCGGCTACCAGGTCCACTACGTGCGCATGGAGGGCGCCGAGGCCCGCGGGCCGCCGCGCATCAAGGACGTCATGTTGGCCGATGCCCAGGTGGGCGGGGGGCCGGGGACGGGCCGGGGAAGGGGTCCGGGCGGGGGCGGGCCCCTGCGCTCCCCCCACCTTTGCTTCTCTTTCTCCATCTCTGGCCTCCCCCGCTCACCTCCCTCCTCTCCCCCCTGCCGCCTCCTCCCGCGCTCAGTGGGAGACGGATGACACGGCCGAATATGTAAGTAGCGCGCTTGGCCACCCACCCACTACTGTGCGCTTCCCGCGGGCCGTGCTGTGCTGTGACTCCTGCTCGCCCCTTATTATCAGTAGTAAAAGGGTCTCCTCCTCTGGGCCCTCCCGTGCGCCCTTCGCGCCCCCATTACCTCTTGGAGCGCCCAGCCTCGGTGTTTGCCCCAGGGAAATGGGATTAGGTGCAGACCCAAGGGGTGGCTTGAGCACCAGGACCTGAGGGTCATCCCTGAACCCTCTCACCCTGATGGCTCCTGCCGTTGGCGGGGATCAGGCCTCCTGGGTCCTTCCCCTGCCCTTAGTTGCTCCTCCTGTGATTTTGTCTCCTCTCCTGTTAGACCCAGCCCCAGCCTTTATTGTCACTCAGTTCAGCCCTATCTGACCTGGAAATGCCTCTCTGGATGCTGTCCTCTTCATTCTGGCCCCCGGGTGATGAGAGGTTGTCAGCAGGGCTAGAGTGGGGAAGGATGTCTGTGATACTCTGGTTACCCCACAGTGCTTTAAACCACAGAGGAATTGCTGTGTGACTTGGGGCAAGTTGCTGCCTCTCTCTGGGCTATCTCCCTGCCCCTAAAACGGGAGCACCAGCCTCTGCTGAGAACCCCAAGTCTGATATTAAATTGGCACTGGTCCTTTGGCCGGGCATGGTAGCTCATGCCTGTAATCCCAGCACTTTGGGAGGTCGAGGCAGGTAGATCACCTGAGGTCAGGAGTTCAAGACCAGCTGGGCCAACAGGGCAAAACCCCATCTCTACTAATAATAGAAAACATGAGCCCGGTGTGGTGGTGGATGCCTGTAATCCCAGCTACTCAGGAGGCTGAGGCAGGAGAATCATTTGAACCCGGGAGGCGGAGATTGCAGTGAGCCGAAATGGCGCCAGTGCAGTCCGGCCTGGTCAACAGAGGGAGATCCTGTCTCCTTTTTTTTTTTTTTCTTTTGAGATGGAGTCTCACTCTATTGCCCAGGCTGGAGTGCAGCAGCGCCATCTCGGCTCACTGCAACCTCCACCTCCTGGGTTCAAGCTGCCCTCCTGCCTCAGCCTCCCAAGTAGCTGGGGGTACAGGCACGAGCCACTGGGCCTGGCTGACCCTGTCTCTAATAACCGAACAGCCACTGGTCCCACATGCTCCGACGCCTCCCATGTCTCACCCACACTGGATCTAGAAGCAATGTTCCTACCTGGGCTCCAGCCCTGCTCTTCCCGCAGAGACCCTGGGAGGGATGGACTGTGAGGCTCAGGGGCAGGAGACCCTGTTTGTGCATCCCCATCACCCCTCCTTGTCCCCCTGGCCTGGGTCCGCCCTACAGTTCCCAGGCATGCCGGCCTGTGCTAAGGGGGTTGTGTGCTTGCAGACATGGGAACACACGATGCTGTGAGCATGTACGCAGGTGTTATACAAGTCCGTGTGCCCAGGAGTGTTCTGTGCTGTCATTCATTGGACAAGTAGTCATTTATTGAGCACCTACTATATGCTAGATGCTGAGGATGTGGTAGTGACAAGAGCCCCTCCTCCCTAACAGTCATACTCTAGTGAGAGGGATATTAAATCAAAACAAAACACACATTGGCTGGGCACGGTGGCTCATGCCTGTAATCCCAGCACTTCGGGAGGCTGAGGCGGGCAGATCAGCTGAGGTCAGGAGTTCGAGACCAGCCTGACCAACATGGTGAAACCCTGTCTCTACTAAAAATGCAAAATTAGCCAGGCGTGGTGACGCGTGCCTGTAATCCCAGCTACTTGAGTGCCTGAGGCAGGATAATTGCTTGAACCGAGGAGGCAGAGATTGCAGTGAGCCGAGACCATGCCATTGCACTCCAGCCTGGGCAACAAGAGCGAAATTCTATCTCAAAAAACAAAAACAAACAAACAAAAAATGGTTATAGCTGTGGTGGGGATGGGGTTTAGATGGTGAGATAAATGTTTAAAAATCAGCTCTCAGCCAAGCACAGTGGCTTATGCCTGTAATCCCAGCACTTTGGGAGGCAGAGGCAGGTGGGAATTTAAGACCAGCCTGGGCAACATGGCAAGATTTCATCTCTACAAAAAAAAGCATAATCATTAGCCAGGGGTGTGGGGGTGCACGTCTGTATTCCCAGCTACTTGGGAGGCTGAGGCGGGAGGATCGCTTGCGCCCAGGAGGTCGAGGCTGTAGTGAGCTATGATTACACACTGTGCTCCAGCCTGGGCCACAGAGTGAGGCCCCGTCTCAATAAGAGAGAAGAGTAAAAATCAGCTCTCTGGGTGGGCAGAAGGGGGCAGTCCTATTTTGTAGCATTTGACCATTTCCCTGGTGTAAATACTTCCCACCATGTCAGTTTCAAGCTACCTGGGAGGTGTGTAGCTCATCATCATATTTCTACTCTACAGATGCAATAGATGAGATGATGTCAAAGCAGTAACCATACAGATATACCCAAAGAGATAACAGAAACCATAGTGCAATAACTAGAAAGGGTGGGTTTGCTGTATTCATCGCCTTTGCTTTCAATATAACTTAGTTGACTGTAAGTTTACACAGTTTGTTTGTTTTTGAGACAGTCTCCCTCTGTCACCCAGACTGGAGTACAGTGGCACCATGTTGGCTCACTGCAATCTCCAACTCCTGGGTTCAAATGATCCTCCTGCCTCAGCCACCTGAGTAGCTGGGATTACAGGCATGGGCCACCACGCCTGGCTTTTTTTTGGGGGGGGGGGGTATTTTTAGTAGAGATGAGGTTTCACCATGTCGGCTAGGCTGGTCTCAAACTCCTAACCTCAAGTGATCCTCCTGCCTTGGCCTCCCAAGGTGCTGGAATTACAGGCGTCAGCCACTGCACCCGGCCTTATACAGTTTAATTTTTAATAACAGCTCTGTTTCATAAGTGGCTCACAAAATTCTTGAAAATTTAACCAGTTGGTACAGGATACTTCCAGCACACCAGTGGGTGTAGAGGCAGAGGGGAAGGCCAGTGCCAATGGGCCTGAGGCAGGCTGTGCCTGGTGCATTGGAGGAACAGCAAGGAGAACCCTTTGTGGGCCACAGGGAAGACTTGGGCTTTGACCCCAAGAAGGGTGGAGCCATGGAGGGCTGTGGGGAGAGCAGGGAGGGGCCCTGACTCCAGTGCTCACAGGCGCCCTCTGGCTGCTGTGGGGAGGACAGACTGTCGGGTGATGGCGGGAGTGAGGGGAGCAGAGCAGAGAGGACCCAGCTGGTCCTGGCAAGCGACAGTGGGCTGGGTTGTTGCATGTACCCTCTGAGCATGGCCATGCCACATGTCTTGGTCTCTGCATGAGCTTGTGTGCACGTCTCCGCCCACGATCCGGGCCCTGCATCCTCCTTGCTTGATCTCAGCACAGGGAGTAGGGGTGGGCAGGGCTGCTCCCAGCCCCAGCCATGGTGCTGACCCCCCGCCCTGCCCGCAGGAGATGGTCATCACAAACCTGCAGCCTGAGACCGCGTACTCCATCACGGTAGCCGCCTACACCATGAAGGGCGATGGCGCTCGCAGCAAACCCAAGGTGGTTGTGACCAAGGGAGCAGGTATGCGACCCGCCCACCCAGCCCCCACCCACGGCCCCTTTGCCCCCACTGGCACCAGAGCGTGCCTCCAGAGTCCTTGAGCTCCCAAGGGCAGGCAGAGGGTGCACCAGGCAACAGGAACAGTGAGACAGGTAGGGCTGCTCAGGCGGGTGTCCAGAGCCCATCGTGGCCCCCCGCCCCCGCCTCCTTTGTCACTCACTTCCTGTCCCCCACCAGACAGAAACAGTTAACAGCCACCTCTGACCCCTTTGCCCTTTGCCTTTACTTGGGCTGTTCCCTCTGCCAGAATACCCCTTCTCCTGCTGGTTGGCTCCTCCTCTGCCTTTAGGTCTCAGCTCAAGGTACACCTCCCTTAGAAAGCCTTCCCTGATTGCCTCATCCCACAATCTTGATCCTTCTGGGCCCCCTCGTCCCCTGTGCTTCCGCCATCCGGGCTCTGATCACCCCGGCTTGGTGGTTATTTCAGGGTGGTACACCTGTCTTTCCCCACTGCACCAGGAAGCCACCTTTCTGTTGGCGGCCCTGACTCAGTTTCCCCTTCTAGCCCCTCCATTGTCCCTTCCATCATCCCCAAGGGGCTGGCTTTTTTTTCCAGCCAAAATGGAGCTGAATTAAGAAAAAGAGACTGCTGTGAAGATGTGAGGGGAGGGTACACCGGGCAGAGGGCACGGTCCAGAGGAAAACTTGGGGAGTGGAGCGGAGGGAGTGGACGGAACAAGCTCTGGGTTTTTAGGAGCAATCAGCGGGCTTCTGTGGCCTCCATCCGAGTCCCCACACCTACCCTCTCCTTGGGGACCCTTGTAGCCACACCACTGACTGTGTACCCCACCTTTCAGGCCTCCCAGCTGGACACAGTGCCTGTCCTTGTCCACACTATTCCCTTCGCCCACCTTGTCTGCATCCTCCAGTATCTAGCTCTAATGCCACCTCCTCCAGGCGGCCTCCTGTGATCTCTCCCTCCCTTCTTTTAGCCAGCAGGGCATTTCCCTCCTCTCTCAGGGACGTTGTATTAGAGCTGTGTTTGCTAAGCAGAACCCACTGCATACACTGCTCTCCCTACCACCCTGGGTATTCATAGCAGTCTGTTAAAGGCCCTGATAAGTCCTGCAGTAAAGAAGTCCATTTTCATGTATACAGCCCAGCTTTCCCCCTTCTTTGCCTGACCCCGTAACCTCTCTCGGCGCGTTGGTTACTACCCAGGCTGTGTGAAGCAATGAGCAGGGGTGGGATTTTGGATGTCTTTATGTCACATGGGTATTGGGCAGGTGCCTGAGCAAGGGCCCAATAAACAAGGCAGGAGATGGCTGCCCTATTAATGGAAGGAGGAGGACCTGCTGCAGCACATATCAATATTTTCCTTTACTGGGTCTTTGAGTCCTCACTTCCTCACTGTGCCTTATGTGCCCCTAGCCCAGTGCCAGCTCTGCACCTTTACACGGGCCATTCCCTCTTCCTGGAGCACAATTCCCGCAGATCTTCTCGTGGTTCCCCTCTTTCTTCCTTCAAGTCTTTGTTTCTTAAGTGAGGCTTTCTTGAGACCTTTTTTTTTTTAAAGACAGAGTTCTTGCTCTGTCACCCAGGCTGGAGTGCAGTGATGCGATCTTGGCTCCATGCAACCTCCACCTCCCGGGTTCAAGTGATTCTCCTGCCTCAGCCTCCTGAGTAGCTGAGATTACAGGCGTGCACCACCATACCCAGCTAATTTTTGTATTTTTAGTAGAGACCAGGTTTCACCATGTTGGCCAGGCTGGTCTCAAACTCCTGACCTGAAATGACCTGCCCATCTCAGCCTCCCAAAGTGCTGGGATTACTGACAGACATGAGCCACCGCACCCAGCCTTGAGATCCACTTTTAAAAATCACAACCCCAGGCTGGGCGCGGTGGCTCACGCCTGTAATCCCAGGACTTTGGGAGGCTGAGGCAGGTGGATTACCTAAGGTCAGGAGTTCAAGACCAGCCTGGCCAATATGGCGAAACCCCGTCTCTACTAAAAATACAAAATTACCCAGGTGTGGTGGTGCATGCCTGTAATCCCAGCTGCTCAGGAGGCTGAGGCAGGAGAATGCCGAATCCAGGAGGTGGAACTTGTAGTGAGCCAAGATGGGGAGCCAAGATGGGCACTTCAGCCTGGGAGAGAGAGCAAGATTCTGTCTCAGAAAATAAATAAATAACCCCAGCTGGGTGCAGTGGCCTATAATCCTAGCACTCTGGGAGGCCAAGGCAGGAAGCTCACTTGAGCCCAGGAGTTTGAGGCTTCAGTGAGCCGTGATCTCACCACTGCACTCCAGGCTGGGCGACAGAGCAAGACCCCCGACTCAAAAAAAAGTTCTATTAAAGGAAAAGAATTAAAAATACAACCCCACCTTGTGCCCCTGGGCCGGCGGATGGTGCTGGGACCCTGACACCTGCCCCCTATCCCCGCAGTGCTGGGCCGCCCAACCCTGTCGGTGCAGCAGACCCCTGAGGGCAGCCTCCTAGCACGCTGGGAGCCCCCGGCCGGCACCGCGGAGGACCAGGTGCTGGGCTACCGCCTGCAGTTTGGCCGCGAGGACTCGACGCCCCTGGCCACCCTGGAGTTCCCGCCCTCCGAGGACCGCTACACAGCGTCAGGCGTGCACAAGGGGGCCACGTATGTGTTCCGGCTGGCGGCCCGGAGCCGCGGCGGCCTGGGCGAGGAGGCAGCCGAGGTCCTGAGCATCCCAGAGGACACGCCCCGTGGCCACCCGCAGATCCTGGAGGCAGCCGGCAACGCCTCGGCCGGGACCGTCCTTCTCCGCTGGCTGCCACCCGTGCCCGCCGAGCGCAACGGGGCCATCGTCAAGTACACGGTGGCCGTGCGGGAGGCCGGCGCCCTGGGCCCTGCCCGAGAGACCGAGCTGCCGGCGGCGGCTGAGCCGGGCGCGGAGAACGCGCTCACGCTGCAGGGCCTGAAGCCCGACACGGCCTATGACCTCCAAGTGCGAGCCCACACGCGCCGGGGCCCTGGCCCCTTCAGCCCCCCCGTCCGCTACCGGACGTTCCTGCGGGACCAAGGTAGGCGCGCGGAGACCCCTGCACCAGAGCCGGACCGGGCCTCGCGCCCACCCCCACCCCAGCCCCCTCCCTCTCCCCTGCCCAGGTAAGTGGTCACTTTTCTGCTTCCTCGTGGTCACTCAAGGCAAGTCCGGACCCCGAGGCTCCGGCGTTGGCAAAGGTGGGACGTGCCTCAGTGGCACCACCGCCCCCCACCGCCCCCTCCCCTGCTCCCCTCCCCCCTCTTCCTCCTCCTCCACCTTCTCTCTGCAGCTTCTGCAGCCGCGCCGTCTCCCGAAGCAGGGACTTGGGACAGGACAGGGCAGGGCCGGGCCAGGGCCAGGCAGGAAGGCCGTGGGCATGGGCACAGCGGACGACAGGGAGCGCCTGGGCCGCCCCACCCCACCCCGCTTCACGCCGCCCGGTGCCAGGCACTCACGGGGCCTCTCTTCTGCTCTCTCCCTGCTCGGCCACCTCCCTGGCAGTCTCGCCCAAGAACTTCAAGGTGAAAATGATCATGAAGACATCGGTTCTGCTCAGCTGGGAGTTCCCGGACAACTACAACTCGCCCACGCCTTACAAGGTGCGACTGCCCAGCCAGCAGGCAGACAGGCAGGCAGGCAGGCAGACAGGCAGGCAGGGTCAGGGGTTGTAGTTCCGCCGGGTTGTTAAGGCTCAGTTCGGACTTGGTGTGAAGTCAGGGATCAGGGCTCAGTCAGAGGTGGGCCTCAGCAAGGATTGAGGCTTAGTCAATACTGGGAATCAGACTTGGGGCCCAGCTGAAATTGAGGTCAGCTGGAATTGGGGTTCAGTCAATATTGGGGATCAGTGTTGGGCTCAACCTTGGATTGTGGCTTAGCTGGGACTGAGGTTCAGTCTGGGATTAAGATTTAGTCCATATTGGAAATCAGAGTTGGGGCTCAGCCTTAGATCATGGCTCAGCTGGGACTGAAGCAGAGTCAAGATTGGGACTCAGAGTTGGTACTTAGCCTGAGGTTGGAGTTTAGTCTGGAGTTGGTGCCAAGTCTGGGATCCGAGGTCAGCCTGGGATTGAGATTCAGTGTGAGATCAGGAATGGGTCTAGGATCAGATCTCAGAGTTAAGTTTCCACCTAGGGTCAGGGCTCAGCTAGAATTCAGGATTAGTCTGGGTTCAGGGTTCAGTGGGATTGGGGCTCAGTCAGGACTGGGGATTCAGCGTGGGATCAGGGCTCAGTCAAAGTGGTTTTCCACCTAGGGTCAGGACTCAGCTGGAATTTAGGCACAATCTGGGGTCAGGGTTCAGTGAGATTGGCACTCAGAGTTGGGGACTCAGCCTGGGATCAGGGATCAGTCAATGTTGGATTTCTGCCTAGGGTCAGGGTTCAGTGGGATCAGAGTTCAGTCAGGGTGGGGAACTCAGCCTGGAGCTGGGGCTCAATCCACGGGCAGGTGTTGAGCCCACCAGACCCTGCTGAGCTAGCCCTGGTCCACAGATCCAGTACAACGGGCTCACACTGGATGTGGATGGCCGCACCACCAAGAAGCTCATCACACACCTCAAGCCCCACACCTTCTATAACTTTGTGCTGACCAATCGCGGCAGCAGCCTAGGTGGCCTCCAGCAGACAGTCACCGCCTGGACCGCCTTCAACCTGCTCAACGGCAAGCCCAGCGTTGCCCCCAAGCCCGACGCCGACGGCTTCATCATGGTGTATCTTCCTGATGGCCAGAGCCCCGTGCCTGTCCAGTATGCTCACCCTCATACTCTGGGTTCCTTTTCACTCCCATCAGGCTGCTGTGTGGCTGGGGCAAGACATGTGCCCTCTCTGTGCCTCAGTTTCCTTATCTATGAAACACGGACCCTATCAGCCTCAGTTCATGGGGTTGTCCAAGATTCAGTGCTTCTCATGGGCCATTGTCACTAAATGTGCCCTGTGTCTGCTCTTCCATCATTTCCTGATACCCTATATTCCTGACCCTCCACTGGGTAATACTAGGGTCCCTGAAAGGATTTGGTTCTGGGCTTCCCAACTGGTGGGGAGGCAAAGCTGAGAGTCCCCAGTGGGGAGAGGAGCACTCTGCCTCAGAGGCAGAGAAGATTTAAGGGCTACAAGGCTATGTGGGCATTGAAGCTGGGGCTTTGAAGGATGTATAGGAGTTCAATAATGAGAATTACATGAAGTAAGCCTTCTAGGCAGAAAGTACAGCATGATCCAAGGCCTGGAGGCCTGAGTCAGCAACTGTGGCATTTGTGGATGGGGCACAGGGGAATAGGCTCGTTGTATGAACAGAAGGGAAGACTCAGAGAAACAGCCTCCCCCATTTGCCCCCATGTAGCATCCCTTGGTCATCCCTATCGACAGCCCCCTTTGACTCTTACCCTTCTCCCTACAGGAGCTATTTCATTGTGATGGTGCCACTGCGCAAGTCTCGTGGAGGCCAATTCCTGACCCCACTGGGTAGCCCGGAGGACATGGATCTGGAGGAGGTGAGGGCCTGGGGCCAAATCTACAGGGCCCAGATATGTCCCAGCTTTCACGTGCTCTGTTGCTCCCAGCTGAGCTCTGAGCCACCCATGACTCTGTTCCCGCAGCTCATCCAGGACATCTCACGGCTACAGAGGCGCAGCCTGCGGCACTCGCGTCAGCTAGAGGTGCCCCGGCCCTATATCGCAGCTCGCTTCTCTGTGCTGCCACCCACCTTCCATCCCGGCGACCAGAAGCAGTATGGCGGCTTCGATAACCGGGGCCTGGAGCCTGGCCACCGCTATGTCCTCTTTGTGCTTGCTGTGCTTCAGAAGAGTGAGCCTGTAAGTCCTGAATGGGGTCTGCCAGACACACCTCCAAATGAGGCAGACCCCATTTCCCAGGGCCTTGACCTCAAAACCAGAGGCAGATCCTCTGTGGTCAGTCACAGGCAGCTCCCTGTGGTCAGGGCTGGGCAGTGGGGGAGACTTGGGAGTGGAGGGATCCTGAAATGAAGGTTTCTTAAGAGGAAGAGACCTTCCAAGGTCTGGGGCGTTGAGGGGTGAGTAGGAGTTCAACAAAGAAAAAGCATCCCAGGATTTGCATGTGCAAAGGTCTGGGAGGTACAGAAAGGATTTCAGAGTGGCTGGAGCAGAGAAGGGAATGGGGAGAGCAAAGACTGGCACGGACCAGGTCATGTGGGCCACCAGGGTCAAGGTTCTAGGAATACAGGAGGATCTAAAGCAGGGGAGAAACGTGGGTTTGTGTTTGAGAAAGACCCATCTGGCCACTGCAAGGAGGGTGGACACTGATGGAGACCCCCCGCTTTCCCTGCAGACTTTTGCAGCCAGTCCCTTCTCAGACCCCTTCCAGCTGGATAACCCGGACCCCCAGCCCATCGTGGATGGCGAGGAGGGGCTTATCTGGGTGATTGGGCCTGTGCTCGCCGTGGTCTTCATAATCTGCATTGTCATTGCTATCCTGCTCTACAAGAAGTAAGCCCTGTGTCCTCCCTTAATTGACAGCAGGGAGGGCTTCCTGGAAAAGGTGGGAGGACTTGTCTCAGAGAATCATCACTAAGGGTCTCTATTGTACACATGGGGAAACCGAAATTCAGAGAGGTTAAGCCACTTGATCAAGGTCACACAGCATGGGAATGGCAGAGCTAGGGCTCAAAGCAGGCCAGTGGCTTGGCTTCTCCTGTTAACCCCTATCTTCACCTCCACAAGATGATTTGGGGTAGAGGCTGCCTGCATCCAAGTTCAATGAGGATAGCAGTTGTAGTGGCCCCATGGGGCATGTCCCAGCTTAGAAAGGGAGGGCTGAGATAAGCCTCCTTGTGATATCGATAGGCAGGGGGACAAACAAGAAAGAGGGATGCCACTTTCCAGAGGAGACCAAAGCTCAGGGAGGTTAAGGAAGCCACTGAGAGTCATAGAACGAGCCCTTTGTAGCCAGCACACCCTCACCTTTCTTTTTTTCCCCCCTTCTCACCTGTGTCTGCTCTCGGGAACAGCAAACCTGACAGGTAAGAACCAGCCCTGCCCCCTGGAGGCTTCAGGCGAGAGGAGGAGGACAGGGAATGGGTTGATACTGCGCCCACAGGAGAGGGGATGTCTGGCTGTCCCCACAGCTTGTACATGTATCTGTACTTGGTCCTGGAAACCCCGGTCATATGGGTATACAGTCCTTTTCCTACCACACATTCCTGGGGCCTGAACTGTGTTCACACATGAACATGTGCCAGTACTAACTGGACTGTTCTGCTCGCTTCTCCTAAAGTAAACGCAAGGACTCAGAACCTCGCACCAAATGCCTCCTGAACAATGCTGACCTCGCCCCTCACCACCCCAAGGACCCTGTGGAGATGAGACGCATTAACTTCCAGACACCAGGTATGTACTTGTCCCTGGTACCAGGGATACCGCCAACAGGGGAGATAGCTGGTGAGAAGCAGTAGCTGCCACCCTGGGGGCCCCTCATTGGCCCCCTCTGAACTATGCTTGGTGCAGCCACATTCGTGATTCCCAAATACCTCCCACCCTACATGGATCTGGGCTTGGAACTCATAGGTTGGTTCTGCTTACAACCAAGTGAGACCTTTTTAAGTTAACATTTAACTGATGGCTGCTGTCCTCTTCAGGAGCCTAAAGAAGATGTTTAAAAATTTAAAAAAAACGGAGAAAACACAAAACTACCCCTCATTTCTTTGGGCAGAAAGAGCTGTTCTTCTGTTTATCTCTCTAGTTTTAATGTTCCTCAGTGGTGAGAGTTAAGGTTTGCCCTCAGCCATTTTCCACACTCCCTTGGGATATATCCCTAGCAAGGTACAGAAATTATACCTGTCCCACGCCTTGTACCTCTTCCCATCATGGGTGCTAGGGCTCATGCCTCTTTACAGTTCCCAATAAAGTCACCTGCCAGTCAAGGAGAACTGAATCAAGGTCTTATCCTTGATCATTTCCATGTATGATTCACAAACTCCGCCATCACCCCCCTCTTCATGGGTTCATGCCAGCTGCTGCTAACCAAGTAAGAAATTTTTCATTTTACTGATGGCTGCTATTCTCCTTATGGGTCCACAGCCTGGTTACATCTGTCCTTCCAACTGTACCGGTCTCCACTTCCTATCTCTGAACTGGTTCATATCAACTCTATTTTCCAACCAAACGGAGATTTCATTTTTTAATTTTTTATTTTTTTTGAGACAGAGTCTCGCTCTGTCACCCAGGCTGGAGTGCAGTGGCTGGATCTCAGCTCACTGCAAGCTCCGCCTCCCGGGTAGCTGGGACTACAGGCGCCCGCCACCTCGCCCGGCTAGTTTTTTGTATTTTTTTAGTAGAGATGGGGTTTCACCCGGATGTTCGCCAGGATGGTCTCGATTTCCTGACCTCGTGATCCGCCTCTCTCGGCCTCCCAAAGTGCTGGGATTACAGGCTTGAGCCACCACGCCCGGCTGGAGATTTTAAACATTTGTATTTAACTGATGTCTTTAGTCCTCCTTAAAGTCTCATGCACAGCCTCACATGCCATTCCTGATGTACTTTCTTCTTTTTGTCTCTGGACTGGCTTGTGTCACTTCTGTTTTCATCCAAATGAGGAGTTTGACCATTCGTATGTAACTGATGACTGCCGTCCTCATAAAGGGATCATGCAGGGCCTCATGTATCACCCCTCGTGTATTCTCTTCCCTTTCTTACCTCTGTACTGATTCATGTTGCTTTGGTTTTTCAGCCAAATGAGGATTTTAAATGTGCATGTAACTGATGGCTGCAGTCTCGTAAAGGGATCATGAAGAGTTTCATAATTCACTGCTAATGTGCTCCCGTTTCATTTCTGTCTCTGGACTAGCTTATGTCTGTTCTGTTTCCATTCAAATAAGGATTTTCAACATGTGCATTTAACTGATGGCTGCTGTCCTCCTTGAAGCTCATGGCATGGGCCCATATGTCCTTTCCCTGCTCCCCCAGCTTCTCCTTCACCATCCTGCATCCTCCTTCCTCAAAATGCCCTCTGCTGACCTCAACAGAGGGGACCCAAAGCCAGGCTGGTCTGGGGGAGGGGATTTGTAGACAGAAGAACCTAGCACTTTGGGGTCCTTCCAGAGTGACGGGTCAAGACCAGGACTGACTGGTGTCCAGCCAGAGGGGTACACAGTTAGCAGCTATCGTGAGTCCACAGGTGGGGACCCAGGTGGCTGTACGTCCCCCACGTTGTCCGCATTGCTCTGCCCTTTGCATCCGCCAACCAGTGAGGGGTGGGGGAGGCAGAGGTGGAACCCCCCCCCACCCCCTGCATGTTTTCATTTATTTATTGTTTGCTGTTTGCAGATTCAGGCCTCAGGAGCCCCCTCAGGGAGCCGGGGTTTCACTTTGAAAGTTAGTTTCTGTGTCTGTTTTTGGCTTCCTTTCGCCCCACCCCCACCCCCCGTTCGTTTCCTCTTTGGTTTCTCCATCCTACTTCCTGTCTCTGTCCACGTGCCCACCCACTGCCGGCCCTTGCCCACCTGTCCTGTGCTGGCTCCTGGAAGAGGGCAGGGGGTTGGTCCATTGGGCCCTTAGGTGACTGTGTGTTACTGCTGTGTGTGTGGTGTGTATGTGTGTGTCAGGGATGTGGGTGAGGCACGTATGTACCCAGGACGTGCCCACATGACAGGCAGGCCCCTTAGATGTGAGCTCTTGGGGGGTACCCAGGGCAGCTGGGGACACATGAGAGGCTCAGAACATCAGATGTTACCAACTGGCCTGGAAACCACGTGAGAGCTGAACATCCTGTACACAGGTCCCAGGAGAGGTCAGGGTTCTACAGACCCAGATATCGGGAAGGGAGAATTGAGCCCACACGCAGCACCTCCAGCAGCCATCCAGGGGGAGCTTGAAAGGATAAGAGCTCTTAGGCCAGGGCCTTTTTGCACCTGCTCCTGCTCCAAACAAGCGCAGGGACAGATGGGGGCCCCTCACTCCCCTCACATACACGCACACATACTGTTACCCCTCTCCAGTCCCTCACCTCTACCTTGAAGAGGATTTAGTGCCTCTGATCCCAGAGGGACAGTAAGGGGTGTCAGTCGCCCACCCAAGGACAGTATTTCCAAAGCCCAGCCAGCTGCATCTGCCGGTTAATTTTTGTGCCACAGACTTGCTTCTTGGCTCAAGGCACTGGGAGTTTGACATCTCCGGGGTGACCCTTCTGCCAGCCCCTGCACCCCCAGCCTGGTCAGAAGGAAGCAGAATGTGCCAACGCTGTGATCCAGGCCCCTCCAGGGGTATCAGGCTCTGCCCCGAGCAGCGGCCTCAAACCTGCTAGCCTTTAGAGTCCCCTAGGTCCGGGGTCCCAGCCCCTTCGTGAGCCACCCTGAGTCTTCCCCTCCTGCACCCCAGCCACGCCCTTCTAACCGCAGCTCGCCCATCGCAGACTCACACGTAGAGCACCCCCTTCCCCCCAGTCCCTGGCTGGCCCCCCAGTGACCAACCCCGGCGGGGTCTGCTCCATCCTGTAGGTATGCTTAGCCACCCACCAATCCCCATCGCAGACATGGCAGAGCACACGGAGCGGCTCAAGGCCAACGACAGCCTCAAGCTCTCCCAGGAGTATGAGGTGAGCCCACCCTCCGCCTCCCGCCCTCATCACCTTGGCCTCACAGGCAGCTACCCTGACATCCACGCCCTCCCCTTCCTCTCCAGTCCATCGACCCTGGACAGCAGTTCACATGGGAACATTCCAACCTGGAAGTGAACAAGCCGAAGAACCGGTACGCCAACGTCATCGCCTATGACCACTCCCGCGTCATCCTCCAGCCCATTGAAGGTAGCTCAGAGACCCCCGGTCTTATTCTGCCCTTCCTCACTGGACAGAAAGTGCTAGATCTCATGTCTCCCCTTGGCCACTGAGGCCTAATTCTGGTCATAGACCTGGTCCAGCTCCAGCTGGAGGCCACTGGGCATCTTTAGATATGTATTTAACTGATGGCTGCTCTATTACATATGTATTTAACTGATGGCTGCTGTCTCTAACATGGCTTCATCTTTCCTTCTGCATCAGTTGTGATCAATCAGAGCAGTTCTGCTGCCCAGGGGACGTTTGGCAGTGTCCAGGGACATCTTTGATTGTCACATCTTGGGGGGAAGAAATGTTGCTGGTACGGAGTGGGTGGAGGGCAGGGATGCTGCTCGGCACCCTGTAGTGCCCAGAATGGCCCCACCACAGAGAGCAATCTGGTCCCAAATGGTGATAGCACTGACGGGGAGAAACTGTGAAGTACACGTCCCATGGTCACCTCAGGGACAATCTGGGAGCAGTCAGAGTGAACTTCCAGGAAGTGGTTGGCCAGACAGAGCCAACCTGGCAAGACAGCCCCCACAGATGCCTGGCCTCTCGCCCCGGCTGCAGGCATCGTGGGTAGTGATTACATCAATGCCAACTACGTGGATGGCTACCGGCGTCAGAACGCGTACATTGCCACGCAGGGGCCACTGCCCGAGACCTTTGGGGACTTCTGGCGTATGGTGTGGGAGCAGCGGTCGGCCACCATCGTCATGATGACGCGGCTGGAGGAGAAGTCACGGGTGAGCCTTGGACCCCGCGGCCCTCAAGCCCTCGCTAGCCAGCCTGGCCCTTGCTGACGCCTATTCTCTTGCCCGGTCTAGATCAAGTGTGATCAGTACTGGCCCAACAGAGGCACGGAGACCTACGGCTTCATCCAGGTCACGTTGCTAGACACCATCGAGCTGGCCACGTTCTGCGTCAGAACATTCTCTCTGCACAAGGTGAGGCCCGGGCTGGGGGCTGAAGGTGGAGGAATGTGTTGAAAGGGAGGCAGAGGGTCCCAGCTTCTACCCGGGGCACTCCCCATAGGACAGAGAGAAAGCCGAGTGTGTCTACCCAGACTGACTTCATTCTCATGGAATCCACTTCCATGGAGGGGGAAACTGAGGCTCAGAGAGGACACTGCTTTTTTCCACCCACGGCAGTTGGACAAAGCCGGCAGAGCCCAACTCAGCAATGAGCCTGATTTCCTCTTGCCTTTACTCATGCCCCAGGTCCTCTTTGCCTACTGTCCTCTGGCCTCACCCAGCTTGAGTCTATGATGGGGCCTCAGCAGGGCCCCAGCCCTGCCTTCAAGGAGTGTCCAGGCAGAGATGGACAGATACTGGCAGCCCTGCGAAGTCAGGGCTGGGATGGAGAATTTCTTTTAGATATGTATTTAACTGATGGCTGCTGTCCATAGTGTGGTTCCATCTGTTTTTCTCCATCTGTGGTTCTGAATTAGGACAATTCTGCCATCCAGGGGACATTTGTTATTGTTATAAGGGGGAGGGGAGGCGCTACTGCCACCATGATGTATCCCCAACACCCAGCCAGGTCATTGCACCGTCAGGCACCTGCTTGATCTAAGTACCAGAAAACTGAGTACTTGGACAAGAGTGAGTGAGAATTCTTGGTTCAGTCACACACATTAAGCACGTGTTATGTCTCATTCGCTAACCTGGACACAAGCACACAACAGGGACCTAAACAGACAAAACGTTCTGCTCTTGGGGGACTTAACAGTCTAGTATACAAGACACAGACCACAACTATGAAATGTCAAGAAAGTTTACGTGTTGAAGGAGAAAAATAGAGGAGAAAAACAGTGTCCGGGACCTGGAAGAGGGTATGATAGGGAAATTTGGGGGAAGAGCATTTCAGGTAAGAGGGTGTAGCCTATGCAGAGGCCCTGGGGCAGGACCGTGTCTGGTGTGTTAGAGGAACAGTGGGGAGGGCAGGGAGGGGACAGGGCAGGTCGTGCAGGATCCTGTGGGCCTTGGGGAAGACTTGGGCTTCGACCGTGTGGGAGGCAGGAGCCATGGAGGGCTGTGGGCAGAGGAGGGACCAGATCTGACTCAGGCACTCAGGTGCCCTCTGGCTGCTGCAGGGAGGACAGACTGAGGGGCTTGGGTGGGAGCCAAGGTCTGGGGCAAAGAGGGTGGTGACAGTTCTAGACCAGGTTGGCCTCCATGGAGAAGAGGAGCAGGTGGATCGGGATAGACTTTGAAGGCAGAGCCGACAGTCCTGGGTGAGGTGTGAGATGTGAGGGGAGAGTTAAGGGTGACTCTCAATCTGTGGCCAGAGTGCCCAGAAGGTTGGAGCCATTTGGAGCCACCTTCAGCTAAGATGGGGGAGCAGGTTTGGGACGAAGGCCAGATACAGTTGACCATGTTGTGTGTGAAGAGTACACAAGACTCTCTACTTGGAAACGTCCAGGGGCGGCTAGAGCCCAAGTCAGGCACTTAGGGACATGGAGACTGGGAGGTGCAGACATGGGCATTTTTTTTTAGACGGAGTTTTGCTCTTGTTGCCCAGGCTGGGGTACAGTGGTGCAATCTCCACCTCCTGGGTTCAAGCGATTCTCCTACCTCAACCTCCCGAGTAGCTGGGATTCCAGGCATGCACCACCACTCTCGGCTAATATTGTATTTTTAGTAGAGACAGGGTTTCACCATGTTGGTCAGGCTAGTCTTCAACTCCTGACCTCAGATAATCCACCCACCTCAGCCTCCCAAAGTGCTGGGATTACAGGCATGAGCCACCGCGCCCAGCCATTTGGGCATTTTCAGCACATGGGCGGCAGGGTGAGCCAGAGTGACAGGTGACATCCTTGTGGTCCCCAGAATGGCTCCAGTGAGAAACGCGAGGTCCGCCAGTTCCAGTTTACGGCGTGGCCAGACCACGGCGTGCCTGAATACCCAACGCCCTTCCTGGCTTTCCTGCGGAGAGTCAAGACCTGCAACCCACCAGATGCCGGCCCCATCGTGGTTCACTGCAGGTACGTCCACCCTACTCTGCCCCGTCCGCCTCCCCCGGCCTCCGCAGCCCAGCAGCCCCTGAACTCCACGTGGCTGTCCCCGCAGTGCTGGCGTGGGCCGCACAGGCTGCTTTATCGTCATCGACGCCATGCTTGAGCGGATCAAGCCAGAGAAGACAGTCGATGTCTATGGCCACGTGACGCTCATGAGGTCCCAGCGCAACTACATGGTGCAGACGGAGGACCAGTACAGCTTCATCCACGAGGCCCTGCTGGAGGCCGTGGGCTGTGGCAACACAGAAGTACCGGCACGCAGCCTCTATGCCTACATCCAGAAGCTGGCCCAGGTGGAGCCTGGCGAGCACGTCACTGGCACGGAACTCGAGTTCAAGGTGCCAGCAGGGTGGAGGCTGCCATGGGCAGGGTGGGGAGAAGGCCCAAAGAGCCGAAAATCAGGCTCGCCCCAAGCAATGGGGACTAGAAGGTGGTGGCGGGGTGCCCCTACCTACCTATCCACCATTGGTGCTCCAGCTGAAAGCGTAGCCTTCCTCATCCTAATGGTGGCCCTTGGCCTCCTCCTCCCCACAGCGGCTGGCCAACTCCAAGGCCCACACGTCACGCTTCATCAGTGCCAATCTGCCTTGTAACAAGTTCAAGAACCGCCTGGTGAACATCATGCCCTATGAGAGTACACGGGTCTGTCTGCAGCCCATCCGGGGCGTGGAGGGCTCTGACTACATCAACGCCAGCTTCATTGATGGCTACAGGTAGGTGTCATGCCGTTCTCACCTCAGGGCCCCAGAAGGACCCCATCTCTGCTTTCAAGAGGCCTCCAGTCTTGTGGGAGACAGAGCTGGAGAGATACTGGCAGTCCTGAGCTGTTTAAATACACATCTTTAGATGTGTATTTAACTGATGGCTGCTGTCCATAATGTGATTCTATCTGTTCTTCTATATCAGTGGTTCTCCGCTGGGGTGATTCTGACACCCCGGGGATATTTCTTATTGTCATGATTACTACTCCCGGCACTGACTGGAGGGACCAACATCCTACAGTACACAGAACCGCTTGTCCCAGAGAACAATCCAGTACCAAATGTCAATAGCACTGAGATTGAGAAATCCTGGCAACAGAGGGGAGGGCATTCCGGGCAGAGGGTGCCACACGTACGAGGGCCCGGAGCTGAGAACTGGGCCCATGCAAGCAGCTAAAAGTAGGGCAGTGGCCCTTGAAGGAGGTGGAGGGAAGAAATCAGGAGAGGTTAGTGGACAGTCCCACAGCTTTGTCAAGGGATTTGAATGTGTCATGAGGCTGGTGGTTTCCCCACGTGCAAAATGGGATCCCCAGGAGGGGACATGGTGCACCCGGCATCCATTCCTGGCAGGCAGTTGGGGTGGTAGGTGTAGCTGTTGCCGGCTTGGTCCTGACCCTCCCAGGGCATCAGGTGAGGACCACGCTGGGTCTCCCGGCCGGCCCTGGGCTCACACACCCCATGCCTGCAGGCAGCAAAAGGCCTACATCGCGACACAGGGGCCGCTGGCGGAGACGACGGAAGACTTCTGGCGCATGCTGTGGGAGAACAATTCGACCATCGTGGTGATGCTGACCAAGCTGCGGGAGATGGGCCGGGTGAGCCAGGGACCACGGCGGGGAAGGGCGAGGACCAGACTGTGGCTCAGACAGCACTGACCACAGCCACCCTCTCCTCTGCAGGAGAAGTGTCACCAGTACTGGCCGGCCGAGCGCTCTGCCCGCTACCAGTACTTTGTGGTAGATCCGATGGCAGAATACAACATGCCTCAGTATATTCTGCGAGAGTTCAAGGTCACAGATGCCCGGGTGAGTCTAGAGACAGATTGGCGGGAGGGGCTGGAGCCAGACTGGACCCCACAGGCTGTTGCCTTAGTGATCTGGAAAGGGCTGTCCTGTTTGGTGATGGATACGAAGGCCGAGGGTTAGGGATAAGCGCTAGGAAGCAGGAGAAACGTTAGCTGACCAGTTGGCCACTTGCTCCTCCCGCCGCATAGGTGGAAGAGAGGGTCTTGTCTCTGTGCTGACCCTGTAGTGTCTCCACTCACTAGGGAACATGGTCCCAGGGGATGATATTCAAGGAAATGAATGGGGCTTTCCCCTGGAAGCAGCCACCTGTGGAGGATGATATTAAAAGGCTGAAAGGGACTTGAGAAATTGAGGGTGATGGGTGGTAGACGGGGGACAAGGAGAGTCAGATGGTGGGGATTGGCACCGTTGGGTGAGGAGAGATGAGTATGGATGGTGTTGGCTCAATGAAGAACTGCAGTGGCGGGTGGAGGGAGAAAGGCCACGTATTAGGTGGCAAAAGATGAAGACTCATAGTGGAAGGTGGCCCTGTTGGGTGACAAAGGATCCAAGTTAGTGGTGGAAGATCGATGATGGTAGAGAATGCAATGAGGGGATGATAGAGGATGGGGAATGTTGGCCAAGATGACGCCAAAGGATGGTGAAGCCCGCTGAACGAACAGCAATCACTGGGTATCGTGCTGCGAGCAGTGCAAGATGGTGCCCTTGGAGGGCTGGAATCTGGAAATGGAGAGAAGAACACTTGCATAACAGGATGGAGAATGTCAGTGGAATGTGGTAGTTTGGGTCAGTGAAGGATGATGCTTTATCAGTGGTGGATGGGGAAAGACAGAATTGGAGGAGGGCGAATGTTTGGCCAGCAGGGGGTGGAGAAAATCAATGGGAAACACTTTGACTAAGAAAGGACAGTAAACCATCAGTAGTCAATGGTATAAACCAATGGGTGGTACAAGATTAAGGAAGATGGGGTTGGGAAAGGAGATTTTGGAAAACGTAAAACATCGGGGAAAGATGGTACATTGGATGGCAAATGGTGGCAGAAGATAACAGTTTTAGAAGATAACAGTTTTGGATGGCACCATTTTGATGGTGGAGAATGGGATTAGAACAAGGTAGATGGCCGGGCGCGGTGGCTCAAGCCTGTAATCCCAGCACTTTGGGAGGCCGAGATGGGTGGATCACGAGGTCAGGAGATGGAGACCATCCTGGCTAACACGGTGAAACCCCGTCTCTACTAAAAAATGCAAAAAAAACTAGCCGGGCGAGGTGGCAGGCGCCTGTAGTCCCAGCTACTCTGGAGGCTGAGGCAGGAGAATGGCGTAAACCCAGGAGGCTGAGCTTGCAGTGAGCTGAGATCCGGCCACTGCACTCCAGCCTGGGTGACAGAGTGAGACTCTGTCTCAAAAAAAAAAAAAAAAAAAAGAACAAGGTAGATGATGGGGAATGGAGAATGTCAGTGGAAGATGGAAGATGGTACCCTTGGATGGTGGAGAGTGAATTGTTCGTGATGGATGGTGGGAAATGGCACCATTGAGTTGTGAAGGATGGAAGATGGCAGAGAATGGTGTGGTTGGATGGCACCACTGGGTGGGAGGAAGAGACTGGAAAGAGGAATGGTTGAGTAGTGGGGAATGAAGACAGTCAGTGGAAGATCCCATCATTGAATGGTTAAGGATGAGTTACCAAGACGGGATGGTGGTGGATGATGGAAGATGATGGTGTTGGGTGGAACTGTTGGATGGCAGAAGGTAATGAGTTACCAGGGGTGGATGGTGGAAAACAGCACCATTGGATGGCAAAGGATGAATGATAATGGCAGTAGGTTGTAGAAGATAGTGTTGGATGATTTTGGGTGGTGAAATATGAGTTACCAGTGGTGGATGGTAGAAGATGGTGTTGGATGGAACTGTTGTGTAACAGAAGATGAGTTACCAGCAGTGGGTGGTAGAAATGGCACTATTATCGGATGGTGGAAGATGGTGTTGGGTGGTGGAGGATGAAAGATGATGCCACTATTGGGTTGTAGAAGATGAGTCATCAGTGATGAGCTATGGACAGTGATGGAGCGGAGTTGTGCTGTAGGGCCCTGAAATGGCACAGAGTGGAAGAAGACAGAGGATCATGGTGAATAGGCGCTGGGAAGGGCAGAGCTGGGTGCACTATTGGATGGTGAAGGATGGAGGATGGAGGTGCTGGATGTCACACAGGATGTGGTGGGTTTGGGAAATGTGGGGAGAGGAACAGCTGGGTAGCGAGGAGTGGTGAGGATGAGGTTGGGGCATCTCTTGTGGAAAGCAGTACCATTGGATTGTGAAGGACGGAAAGTTATCAAGGTGAACAAATGGCGGAGAGTGTACAAAATGGGGGTGAAGGCCAGGCATGGTGGCTCATGCCTGTAATCACAGCTAATCGGGAGGCTCAGGCAGGAGGATCACTTGAACCCTGGAGGCGGAGGTTGCAGTGAGCCAAGATCGCGCCATTGCACTCCAGCCTGGGTGACAAGAGCGAAACTGCATCTCAAAAAAAAAAAAAAAAAATGGAGGTGAGGATAAGGAGGATGGAGAAAAATCCCCATGGCGGCTGCTGACACTGACAACAAGATTGGGCTCTCTGCACTCCAGGATGGCCAGTCCCGGACCGTCCGGCAGTTCCAGTTCACAGACTGGCCGGAACAGGGTGTGCCAAAGTCGGGGGAGGGTTTCATCGACTTCATCGGCCAGGTGCATAAGACCAAGGAGCAGTTTGGTCAGGACGGCCCCATCTCTGTCCACTGCAGGTGAGCTCCCTCGAGTGCCCCCGCTTTTGGCCCTGCTGGGGAAACCGAGGCCTGGTAGGGACAGCCCCAAGCTTAGGCTGTCCCGTCTGGGCTGTTAAAGAATCCTCGGGGAGGCCGGGCGCGGTGGCTCAAGCCTGTAATCCCAGCACTTTGGGAGGCCGAGACGGGTAGATCACGAGGTCAGGAGATCGAGACCATCCTGGCTAACCCAGTGAAACCCCGTCTCTACTAAAAAATACAAAAAAACTAGCCGGGTGAGGTAGCGGGCGCCTGTAGTCCCAGCTACTGGTGAGGCTGAGGCAGGAGAATGGCGTTAACCTGGGAGACGGAGCTTGCAGTGAGCCAAGATCCGGCCACTGCACTCCAGCCTGGACAACAGAGTGAGACTCCGTCTCAAAAAAAAAAAAAAAAAAAAAAAAGAGTCCTCGGGGAATCAGGTTGTCAGATCAGGGCTCTCCAGCACCTGCCCCTGAATGGTTGTGCTCACTTGACTTCCCCCAGTGCCGGCGTGGGCAGGACAGGCGTCTTCATCACGCTTAGCATCGTGCTGGAGCGGATGCGGTACGAAGGCGTGGTGGACATCTTTCAGACGGTGAAGATGCTACGAACCCAGCGGCCGGCCATGGTGCAGACGGAGGTAAAGACGGGACAGGGAGGGGAGGCAGCCTGGCCTCACACCCCGACTGCCCTAAGCCCCAGTTTCCTTCTCTGTGAGATGAGTACAGCCACCTGGGACTCTCTGGGTCATTGTGGGTAGACGGTCCACAGACCCCTCCCGCGCCAGAAGGGGACCAGTAACCCTCTTAACACCACAGTCGGCTGAAGGTCAGAGCCGAGAAGCAGCCCTTGGAGTGGGCAGAGATGGGCTCATTGCAGTCCCCAAGTCACAGCAAGTCTGTGGCTCAGCCTGGACCCTGCCATGAACCACTGATCCTCAAGTCCAACCAATGTACAGATGAGGAAACTGAGGCCCAGACTCCTAGCTCCAAGGGGAATGTTCCAGTGGAGGGGGTTCTGAGCAGCAGCTATGTCTTAAAAGATGAGTAGGGGGGACCGGGCGTGGCAGCTCACACCTGTAATCCCAGCACTTTGGGAGGCCGAGGTGGGAGGATCGCTTGAGCCCATCCTGGGCAACACAGCAAGACCCCATCTCTACAAAAAAAAAAGAAATGAGGCTGGGTGTGGTGACTCACACCTGTAATCCCAACACTTTGGGAGACCAAGGCAGGCGGATCACCTGAGGTCAGGGGTTCGAGACCAGCCTAGCCAACGTGGCGAAACCCTGTCTCTACTAAAAATACAAAAATTAGCTGGGTGTGGTGGTGGGCACCTGTAATCCCAGCCACTCAGGAGGCTCAGGCAGAATCGCTCGAACCCAGGAGGTGGAGGTTGCAGTGAGCCGAGATGGCGCCACTGCACTCCAGCCCGGGTGACACAGTGAGACTGTCTCAAATGAATAAAAATGAAAAGCTGAATAGGGCCTCCAGGCAGACAGGGGAGGAGAGGGCCTTCCAGGTGAAGAACGTAGCTATGTTAGGCCAGAGGTGTGGCATTGCTCACTTCATTGTGGGAGTGCTATGGGGGCCAAAGAGACCTTCTGCAAGAGACCTGCACTGGGCTGAGGAGCTTGGCCTGCTCCTGAGGGCGATAGGGAGCCCTGGGAGGCATTAGAGCAGGGGAGGTACTAACAGTTCACCTCTGCTTCCCCAGGATGAGTACCAGTTCTGTTACCAGGCGGCACTGGAGTACCTCGGAAGCTTTGACCACTATGCAACCTAAAGCCATGGTCCCCCCTGGCCTGACACCACCGGCCCCGGATGCCTCCGCCCTTCCTGGGTGGACCTCCTGAGGCCTGGAGCCCCAGTGGGCAGGGCAGGAGGCGGCAGCAGCTGCGTTTCTGCACTGTTTCCGGGGACCATCAGCCCCTCAGGCCCCCCACTGGCCCCGGCCGCCCCAGCGACCTCCCTGGCACCGGCCGCCGCCTTCGAATACTTGGCACATTCCTCCTTTCCTTCCAATTCCAAAACCAGATTCCGGGGTGGGGGGCGGGGGGAACGGTGAGCAAATAGGAGTGCTCCCCACAATCGGAGGAGGGCGGGGCACAGACCATGGACAGACCCCTCGTCCTCCCCAGCGGTGGTGGGAGGACCCGGGGGCTCCTCCCCGCCCTGCAGCCTGGGGACGCTGGGCTGGGACCAGAATCCAGCTTTTCTTTTAAAACTCTCAGTGTAACTGTATCCCGTGACATTTCGTTTTTTTTTTTAAATAGTGTATTTTTTTTTCCATTTTTTTAAAAGAGAAACAAACAAAAGACTTGCCAGTCAACAACTTTCAAAGAGAACAACTTTGGCTTGTTCATACTCTGTTCAAAGACAGTCTATTTTTTCACTGTAGAAAGCGTCCTTGTGTGATTGATAGTTACGTTCGCAAACGTGCACACCGGGCCCACGGCTGTACCTTGGCTTGCTTTTTTTTTTCTTTTTCTTATTTTTTCTACCATCAGAAAGTTGTTTTGCCCACAGAAGAATGGGATGCCCTTTTTTCTTTTTTGGCTTTTTTTCCCCCCCTTTTTGTTTCATTTTTATAAATTAAATTTTCAGACATATCAAATACAGTTCTGAGGGTAGGGTCATGGGGGAACTCGGACCCAGCAGCGTTGGGTTCAAACCCACGGGGTACGGTTGAGGGAGACGCTGCTGTAAAAGACAGGACAGTGTCTCCCCCAACCCCGCCCCGAGAGCCTGAGCTGTCTCCCCGTCTCCCGCCCCCAAGGAGACGGAGAGGATCCTGCTTCTTCGGGAACGGGGGCTGTATGACTGCTGCCCCACATCAGGGATCCTTTCCCCCCTGGGACTATGGGGCAGTTTGGGAGCAAAACCAGAAGGACGGGACCCCCTCTACCCACCCTGAGCAAGCGAGTTGTTTCTCTTTGTACAAGGGCAGATCTACGGTTACTTTCGACACTGTTTATTCCAGCGGAAGCAGCGGGCGGTTTTCCCACCCCCATGTATGTAGATATATCGACTTTGTATTAAAGGAAGATCGTCTGACCCCGGCCCATTGTGGAGTCTTTGTGGCACCCCTGCCTGTCCAGTCTCATCCCCCGGGGTGGAGGTCGGTGGGGGCCTGGAGAGCTGATCTCATTTCCTTGTGTGAACAGAGGAGTAGTTGTTGGAAACCACACACTGCTGAGGCGGGCTTATCACAAGGTCAGGGGTTCGAGACCAGCCTGGCCAAGATGGTGAAACCCCGTCTCTACTACATATACAAAAATTAGCTGGGCGCAGTGGTGGGGACCTGTAATCCCAGCTACTCAGGAGGCTGAGGCAGGAGAATCACTTGAACCTGAGAGTTGGAGGTTGCAGTGAGCTGAGATCATGCCATCGCACTTCAGCCTGGGTGACAGAGCAAGACTCCGTCTCAAAAAAAAAAAAAAGAATTTGACCACACACCGATGCAGTGGCCAGGCCAAGATTTGAACCCAAGCCCTGGTCCTGTAGGGGCTGCCTTGTGTTCGCATTCCAATAAGTGACCATGATTGAGAATTCACCATGGGCCAGTCACTCTGAGACAGAAGTTATCAGCCCCTTGGCCAGGCACAGTGGCTCACACCTGTAATCCCAGCACCAAAGGGAGGCCAAGTCAGATGGATCACCTGAGATCGGGAGTTCAAGACCAGCCTGGCCGACATGGTGAAACCCTGTCTCTACTAAAAACACAAAAATTAGCTGGGTGTGGTGACACATTCCTGCAATCCCAGCTACTCGGGAGGCTGGGGCAGGAGAATCGCTTGAACCCGAGAGGCGGAGGTTGCAGTGAGCCGAAATCGCATCATTGCACTCCAGCCTGGGTACCAGCATGAGACTCTTATCTCAAAAAAAAAAAAAAAAAGTGTTAACTCCATTTACGTATTAGGAAACGGGGACTCAGGGAGGGGCACACAATGAGTTTGAGGTGAAGCTGGAACTCATATGCAATCCCATCTCACCCGTAGCCCTGAACAGCACACCATGCTGCCTTCTCAAAGCATCCTGAGGAGGAACTGAGTCCGTGGAGGGAAGCAACAGGTTGGGCACACTCTTCCTTCTCCACCCTCTAGGCCACTCAGTGAGTGGACCCATGCACTGAGCCAGAGTCACATCCCTGGTGATGGAGGGTGAGCCGTTTTGTGTCTAATACCCTTGCCTGTGTCACTTCTTGCTCTGGCATAAAAGCCACGGATGGGAGCCAGAGATAGGATGAAAGAGCCTCCGATGATCTCAGAGAAGTTCCAGGAATCAGAAAGGGTGATCTTAGTGAGACCAGGGACCCAGCTCAGGGAAAAATAGAACTATGCCTCTTAGAAACCAACAGATCAAGGCCGGGCGCGGTGGCTCATGCCTGCAATCCCAGCACTTTGGGAGGCCAAGGCAGGTGGATCACGAGGTCAGGAGATCAAGACCATCCTGGCTAACATGGTGAAACCCCGTCTCTACTAAAAATGCAAAAAAAATTAGCCGGGCATGCCAGGCACGGTGGCTCACGCCTGTAATCCCAGCACTTTGGGAGGCTGAGGCAGGTGGATCACCTGAGGTTGGGAGTTCAAGACCAGCCTGACCAACATGGAGAAACCCTGTCTCTACTAAAAATTCAAAATTAGCCAGGGTGACGGCGCATGCCTGTAATCTCAGCTCCTCGGGAGGCTGACGCAGGAGAATTGCTTGAACCCAGGAGGCGGAGGTTGCAGTGAGCCAAGATCGTGCCATTACACTCCAGCCCAGGCAAAAAGAGCGAAACTCTGTCTCAAAAAAAAAAAAAAAAAAAAAAAAAAAAAAAAAAAAAAAAAATTTAGCCAGGCGTGGTGGCGGCTGCCTGTAGTCCCAGCTACTCAGGAGGCTGAGGCAGGAGAATGGCGTGAGCCCAGGAGGCGGAGCTTGCAGCGAGCTGAGATCACGCCACTGCACTCCAGCCTGGGTGACAGAGCCAGACTCCATCTCAAAAAAAAAAAAAAAAAGATGGGAAGAACCATGTATTATAAGAACTACATTTCATAGCCTCTGAGTTCTGAATTTAAGTAGTAGGGAGGAACCTCTTCTTAGTGACAAACTATGGGACAAAAGGGACAGAAACTTTTTTTGTTTTTTTGAGATGGAATTTTGTTCTGTTTGCCTAGGCTGGAGTGCAATGGTGCGATCTCAGCTCACTGAAACCTCCACCTCCCGGGTTCAAGCGATTCTCCTGCCTCAGCCTCCCAAGTAGCTGGGACTACAGGCACTGTGCCACCACACCTGGCTACTTTTTGTATTTTTAGTAGAGATGGGGTTTCGCCGTGTTGGCCAGGCTAGTCTTGAGCTTCTGACCTCCAGTAATCCACCCGCCTTGGCCTCCCAAAGTGCTGGGATTATAGGTGTGAGCCACCGAGGCAGACCTGGAAAAGTTTTTCTAACCCAAGCCTGGTCCTACCTGAGTCATCTACAACTTTACCAACAGGCTATCCTGCCCAGAGAGCTCCTACTCAATCCTCATGGTCCAGAACTAAAAGCCCTTCTTAGAAGTCATTTCTTACTTTGCTTTTCTGGGCTGCCTGAGCCTCCTGTCCATCCTTCTAGCCAAACACCAAGCCCACTGAGGCTAAAGTGTCTCGATAGGATCTTGCCCTCCTTACTGGGAACTGGACAAAGAAAATCTTTAGGGAACGTCAATGTGTGTGTGACCTTCAGCCCTTGAAGTGCTCGTGGCTATGGTAGAGGTATGTGATAGCAGACTTCCCGGAATAAGAGGCCCCTAAGAAATTTCCTCAACCCACAGACATGACCATCAAGACTGAGCCTCTCCAGGTGCCTTGGTCCTGCCACAGTTACCATAACATCCGCCCCCATTTTTCTGAGCACTTACTGTATACTTGGCTCATGCAGTTTCATTTAATTCTTGTCCCAATGCACCATTGGACTGATGAGAAAATCGTGGCTCAGCCAGGTGCAGTGACTCATGCCTGTAACCCAGCACTTTGGGAGGCCAAGGCAGGCGGACCACCTGAGGTCAGGAGTTCTAGCCAGCCTAGCCAATGTTGTAAAACCCCATCTCTACTAAAAATAGAAAAATGAGCCAGGCGTGGTGATACGTGCCTGTGATCCCAGCTACTCAGGAGGTTGAGGCAGGAGAATCACTTGAACCCGGGAGGTGGAGGTTGCAGTGAGCTGAGATTGCACCACTGCACTCCAGCCTGGGTGATAGAGCAAGATTCTGTCAAAAAAAAAAAAAAGAAAAGAAAACAAAACAAAACAAAAAGAAGAAAATTAAGGCTCAAAAAGAGGTCAGGTGTCATCTAAGATCAAAAAGATGGTAAGTGATAGAGCCTGTACTTGGGACCAACGTCTGCCTATCTCCTTTGGCCTCAGCAAGGGGGATGGTCAAGGCATCTCTAAGCTCTGCCTGATTAAAAGTCAACACTGGCCACACTTGGGCACAGTGGCTCACGCCTATAATCCCAAAACTTTAGGAAGCTGAGGCAGGCAGATCACTTGAAAGGTCAGGAGTTTGAGACCAACCTGGCCAATATGGTAAAACCCTGTCTCTGCTAAAAATATGAACATTAGCCAGGTGTAGTGGTGAGCACCTGTGATCCCAGCTACTCAGGAGGCTGAGGCAGGAGAATCGCTTAAACCCAGGAGGTGGAGGTTGCAGTGAGCCAAGATAATGCCACTATACTCCAGCCTGGGCGACAGAGCAAAACTCTGTCTCAAAACAAACAAAAAACATTAGCCACATATGATAGTCCCAGGCTAGGAGACAGAGATCCTGGAACAAAGCCCCATCCCCACCTCAACGACATGTCAGAGGCCAAAGCCGCCTATTTCTCTGAAATGTACAAATGCCCTCAGTAAATACATACCCTGCCCTTCACAATATGGTTTGAAATGTTTAAAGCAAAACACACAAAGGAGAAACCGACATCATCACAGTTATGCTACAGGATGTGAAAACTAAAAGATGAAGCAAAATTATAAGGATCTCGAGGAGACTAATAACACCCAACTTGATCACATACCTCTTCGCAGGACTTTGTACCCAACAAAAACAGGCATTTTGTCCAAGCACTTGAAGTCATCACAAAAACAGACTATGTATGAGAACACGAACGGAGGCCCAACACTCAGCCCTCACTCAGCCGTAATGCAATCAGATTATAAATCAATAATGACCTATGGCTTCTCAAATCCACAGTATTGGAAATACTAACATTAGTTAAAGATATGTCAAAAGGTAAATTACAATATATGTAGAACTGAGACCTGGAACAGTGGCTCACGCCTGTAATCCCAGCATTTTGGGAGGCCGAGGCAGGCGGATCACTTGAGGTCAGGAGTTCAAGACCAGACTGGCCAACATGGTGAAACCCCGTCTCTATTAAAAATACAAAATTAGCCAGGTGTGGTAGCAGATGCCTGTAGTCCCAGCTACTCCGGAGGCTGAGGCACAAGAATTGCTTCAACCTGGGAGGTGGAGGTTGCAGTGAGGCGAGATTATGCCACTGCACTCCAGCTGGGCAACAAAGCGAGACTCTGTCACAAAGCAAACAAACAAAATACATAGAACTGAATGACAAGACCACTCTGCAAATTAAAACCTGTGGGATACAACGAAAGATGCACTCAGACAGGTGGGCGCAGTGGCTCAAGCCTGTAATCCTAGCACTTTGGGAGGCCAAGGAAGGTGGATCGCCTGAGGTCAGGAGTTCAAGACCAGCCTGACCAAGATGATAAAACCCTGCCTTTACTAAAAAATAAAAAATACAAAAATTAGCCAAGCGTGGTGGCAGCCGCCTGTAGTTCCAGCTACTCAGGAGACTAAGGCAAGAGAATTGCTTGAATCCGGAAGGCAGAGGTTGCGTGAGCCAAGATTGCCCTACTACACTCCAGCCTGGGCGACAGAGAGACTCCATCTTAAAAAAGATACACTCAGAGGTAAATGTAGTCTTGAAGTCTTAAGTATGACAGCACTTTTTTTTCTTTTTTTGCCATTTATGGGATGCTAAAAATAGACAAGCAGTCAAAGAGGTGCTCAGAGGGAAATTCATAGCCTCATATGAATTTATGAAGGAAATAACTGAAAATAAACTAAACTTTCAACTCAAGCATCTACCAAAAGAACAAATAAACTCAAGGAAAATCAAGAGAAAATATTATGAAAATCAGAAATTCATGAAATGAGAAGCGACAGCAGCACCACCACCAACAAATAATAACATTAAAATCTGAAGCTGGGTACAGTGGGTGATGCCTGCAATCCCAGCACTTTGGGAGGCCAAGACAGAAGGATGACTTGAACCCAGTAGTTCAAGAACAGCCTGGGCAACCAAGGGAGACCTCCGACTCTACAAAGTAAAGAAATTAGCCAGGTGTGGTGGCACATCCCCATGATCCCAACTACATGGGGGGCTGAGGTGGGAGGATCACTTAAGCCCAGGAGGTTGAGGCTGTACTGAGCTGTGATGGCACCACTGCATTCCAGCCAGGGTGACAGAGACCCCATCTCAGGAAACACCCATAAAAAAGCAGACCTCTGGCAGGAAGACAGAGGCACAAAGGAAAAAACATTAGGGATGTCATTAGGGATGACAGGCTCAATCACTCTTACCAAGGAGATACGTCATTTATCTATTTATTGAGACAGGGTCTTGCTCTGTTGCCCAGGCTGGAATGCAGTGATATGATCATGGCTCACTGCAACCTTCACATCCCAGGCTCAAGCCATCCTCCCACCTCAGCCTCCCAAGTACCTGGGCCTACAGACGTGCACCACCACGCTTGGCTAATTTTTGTGTTTTTGGTAGAGACGGTGTTTTGCAATGTTGCCCAGGCTTGTCTCGAGCTCCTTGACTCAAGCAATTTGCCCAACTTTGCTCCCCAAAGTACTGGGATTACAGATGTGAGCCACTGTACCCAGCTGAGGAGATATTTTATTTATTTATTCTTGAGATGGAGTCTTACTCTGTTGCCCAGGCAGTGGCACAATCTTGGCTCAATGCAACCTCCGATTCCCAAGTTCAAGCAATTCTCTTGCCTCAGCCACCTGAATGCATGCATTTGTGTATGTGTGTGTGTGTGTATATATATATATACATATATATGCACAGAGATAGGGTTTCTCTATGTTGGCCAAGCTGGTCTTGAACTCCTGACCTCAAGTGACCAACCTGCCTCGGCCTCCCAAAGTGCTGGGGTTAAAGGTGTGAGCCACCACGCCCAGCCCCAAGGAGATATTTTAAAGGATGAGAGTGTACTACATATATATAAAATTTTATATCACTAAATATATAAAATGATACATTGTAAAACCTAGGAAATTCATATCAATATAAACCAAATTGTAAAAAGTGAATAATCTTAGAAAGTAGTGAAACGAGGCCAGGAATGGTGGCTCACGCCTGTAATCCCAGCACTTTGGGGGCTGAGGTGGGTGGATCACTTGAGCCCAGGAGTTCAAGACCAGCCTGGGCAACATGGCAAAACCCCATCTTTACCAAAAATACATCAAATTAGCTGGGCATAGTGGCACACACCTGTAGTCCCAGCTACTCTGGAGGCTGAAGTGGAATAATCACCTGAGCCCAGGAAATCAAGGCTGAAGTTAATTGTGATCATGCCACTAGTATGGGTGATGGAGAGAGATCTTTCTCAAAAAAAAAAAAAAAAAAAAAAAAAGAGAGAGAGAGAGAGAGAAAGAAACTAGTGAAGTGATAGTAAAGATCTATGCCCCATACAAGGCACCTTCCCAGATACTTTTCCAAGTTAGTTTTGCCAAATCTTCAAGGAAGAGATGATTTGCACCATGGGTAAACTATCGGCTTATGAGGTGAAAAAACAGATGATACCCAAACTATACAAGGACCAACTAAGGAGGAAAAAAGCACATTCCACTTATGTGCCTAGATGCAAAAAGGCCAAGAAAATTTCAGTAATGGAAATCTAGCATCTTATTAAAAGAATACGGCCGGGCGCGGTAGCTCAAGCCTGTAATCCCAGCACTTTGGGAGGCCGAGATGGGCAGATCACAAGGTCAGGAGTTCGAGACCATCCTGGCTAACAAGGTGAAACCCCGTCTCTACTAAAAAATACAAAAAACTAGCTGGGCGAGGTGGTGGGCACCTGTAGTCCCAGCTACTCAGGAGGCTGAGGCAGGAGAATGGCATAAACCTGGGAAGCAGAGCTTACAGTGAGCTGCGATCTGGCCACTGCACTCCAGCCTGGGCAACAGAGCGAGACTCAGTCTCAAAAAAAAAGAAAAGAAAAAAAGAAAAAGAATACAATGTTATGACTCAGACAGATTTATGGAATGCAAGGATAGTTTGACTTTATAGATTGGTGCTTTTGGAGGACAAGCTGAGAGTATCTAGTAAATTAAGGATGCACCTAACTTTTTCAGTCAACAATTCCATTCCCAGATATACATCTTACAGAGACTCTTGCAGATACATCCAAGGGGACATGTACAGATATGTCGAGAGTGCCATTATTTGTCATTAAAATATTGGAACCAAACTAAATATCCATCAGGAGAATGTATAAAGAATTATGAGGCTGGGCATGGTGGCTCACGCCTGTAATCCCAGCACTTTGGGAGGCCAAGGCGGGCGGATCACAAGGTCAGGAGATCGAGAACATCCTGGCTAACACGATGAAACCCCATCTCTATTAAAAATATGAAAAATTAGCCAGGCGTGGTGGCAGGCACCTGTAGTCCCAGCTACTCGGGAGGCTGAGGTGGGAGAATGGCGTGAACCCGGGAGACGGAGCTTGCAGTGAGCCAAGATCATGCCACTGCACTCCAACCTAGGTGACAGAGCAAGACTCTGTCTCAAAAAAAAGAATTATGAAAGTCCAGGCACAGTGGCTCATGCCTGTAATCCCAGTGCTTTCAGCGGCTAAGGCTGGAGGATTACTTGAGCCCAGAAGTTTGAGAGTAGCCTGGGCAAATAGTGCGACCTCATCACTACAAAAAAATTTGTTTAAATTAGTCAAATATGGTGGTATGTGCCTGTAATCTCAGCTACTCAGGAGGCTGAGGTAGGATCTCTTGAGCCCAGGAGGCAGATGTTACAGTGAGCCAAGATTGTGCCACTGTGCTCTAGCCTGGGCAACAGAGTGAGACCCTGTCTCAAGAAAAAAAAAAAAAAATGGCCAGGCATGGTGGCTCATGCCATAATCCCAGTACTTTGGGAGTCCTAGGTGGGCGGATCACCTGAGGTCAGGAGTTCTAGACCAGCATGGCCAACATGGTGAAACCTCGTTTCTACCAAAAATACAAAAAATTAGCTGGGCATGGTGGTGGATACCTGTAAAGCCAGCTACTCAGAAAGCTGAGGCAGGAGAATTGCTCAAACCTGGCAGGTGGAGGTTGCAGTGAGCTGAGCTCGTGCCACTGCACTCCAGCCTGGGCAACAGAGTGAGACTTCGTCTCACAAAAAGAAAAATATTATGATACAGGCACATGGTGGAATATTATACAGCAATGAATATGAAACCATTAAAACTATACACCATGACCTGAACAAATCTCAGAAATATTCTGAGCAAAACAAGCAGGTTTCAGGAAGAAAAGTTATAGTGCAATTTCATCACAGAATATTTTAAAACATATAAAGCAAACATGTATTAGGGGGAAACATTATAAGTAGCAAAGATAGAAAAACTCATCTATATGGCAATACTACCTAAAGTAACCTATGATTCAATGCAATCCCTGTCAAAATCTCAATGACTTTTCTGTAAAAATGGAAAAGCCACTCCACAAATTAATAATGAATTATAAGATAATCCAAATAGTCAAAATCATTTTGCAGGAAAAAAAAAAAAAAAAAAAAACCATTAGAAAACCCAAATTTCTCCATTTCAGAACTGACTACAAAGCTACAGTCATTAAAACACTGTGGCACTGGTGTAAAGACAGACAGATCAATGGAATAAAATTGAGGATCCAGAAAGAAACCCACACATCTATGGCTAATGGATTTTTAAAAAGGAGGGTCTCACTCTGTTGCCCAGGCTGGAGTGTAGTGGTGCAATCAGAGTTCACTGCAGCCTCCAAATCCTAGGCTCAAGTGATCCTCCCACATCAGCCTCCCTAGTGGCTATACGCACCACCACCAATTAGCACCCAGCTAATTTTTTTTTTTTTTTTTTTTTTTTTTTGAGACCAAGTCTCATTCTGTCACCCAGGCTGGGGAGCAGGGACAAGATCTGGGCTCACTGCAACCTCCGCCTCCTGGGTTCAAGCAGTTCTCCTGCCCCAGTCTCCTGAGTAGCTAGGATTACAGCTGCGCACCACCATGCCTGGCCAATTTTTGTATTTTTAGTAGAGACAGGGTTTCACTATATTAGTCAGGCTGGTCTCGAACTCCTGACCTCATGATCCACCCGCCTCAGCCTCCCAAAGTGCTGGGATTATAGGCACGAGCCACTGCGCCCAGCAGCACCCAGCCAGTTTTTAATTTTTTTTTGTAGAGACAGGATCTTGCTATGTTGCCAAGTCTGGTCTCAAACTCCTGGCCTCAAGTGAGCCTCCTGACTTGGCCTCCCAAAGTGCTGGGATTGCAGGCGTGATCCCGGTCTTGGCCAGTTGATTTTTGACGAGGGTGCCAAGACCATTTAATGAGGAAAGAATAACGTCTTCAACAAATGTTGCTGGATCAACTGGGTATCTATATGCAAAGTATGAAATTATACTTCACACCATATACAAAAAGTAACTCAAAATAGATCAAAATAAATCAAAATAGTAACTCAAAATAAATGTAAAATCTAAAAGCTAAAATGTCTTAGGAGTTTGGGCGCGGTGGCTCATGCTTGTAATCCCAGCACTTTGGGGAGCCGAGGCAGGCAGATGACCTGAGCTCAGGGGTTCGATACCAGCCTGGGCAACATGGTAAAAACCCATCTCTACTAAAAATACAAAAATTAGCTGGGTGTGCTGGTGCACGCCTGTAATCCCAGCTACTCAGGAGACACAGGAATCGATTGAACTGGGGAGGCAGAGGTTGTGGTGAGCCGAGATTACGCCGTTGCACTCCAGCCTGGGTGAAAGTTAAAAGAGAAAAGCTCACCTTTAAACGAATTCGGGGTAATTGTTCCTTCTGAGCAGGAGGAAGGAGAATATATTCAGCAAACGGTACATAGGTAAATGCAGTAAAATGTGTAGTGTTTGATTTTTTTGGTTGGGTCTTAAGTACATGGTGTTCATTTTATCTTTTTTTTTTTTCTTTTTTCAAATGGAGTCTCCCTCTGTTTATTAAAAATACAACATTAGCCAGGTGTGGTAGCAGATGCCTGTAGTCCCAGCTACTCCGGAGGCTGAGGCACAAGAATTGCTTCAACCTGGGAGGTGGAGGTTGCAGTGAGGCGAGATTATGCCACTGCACTCCAGCTGGGCAACAAAGCGAGACTCTGTCACAAAGCAAACAAACAAAATACCTAGAACTGAATGACAAGACCACTCTGCAAATTAAAACCTGTGGGATACAACGAAAGATGCACTCAGACGGCCGGGCGCGGTGGCTCACGCCTGTAATCCTAGCACTTTGGGAGGCCAAGGAAGGTGGATCGCCTGAGGTCAGGAGTTCGAGACCAGCCTGACCAACATGGTGAAACCCTGCCTCTACTAAAAAATAAAAAATACAAAAATTAATCAGGCGTGGTGGCAGCCGCCTGTAGTTCCAGCTACTCAGGAGGCTGAGGCAGGAGAATTGCTTGAACCAGGGAGGCAGCCTGGGCAACATGGTAAAAACAAACCCGTCTCTACTAAAAATAAAGCTATTTTTGTTGATAGAGCTATTTTTAGTAGAGACGGGGTTTTGCCACGTTGGCCAGGCTGGTCTTGAACTCCTGACCTCAAGTGATCCACCCGCCTCAGCCTCCCAGAGTGCTGGGATTACAGGTGTAAGTCACCGCACCCAGCCCATGATATCACTTACTAAAATAAAGAATAACATAATAAAAATGTAACAAATCATAACAAATTTTTGGAAATATTTTTCCATAATAAAAATACCATAAATCAATTTTTAAAATACTTTGGGGCAACATTTCTTTTTATTTCTTTATTTTGAGAGTCTCACTCTGTCACCCAGGCTGGAGTGCACTCGCTCACTGCAACCTCCACCTCCCAGATTCAAGCGATTCTCCTGCCTCAGCCTCCCAAGTAGCTGGGATTACAAGGCACCTGCCAATATGCCTGGTTAACTTTTATATTTTTAGTAGAGATGGAGTTTCACCATGTTGGGCAGACTGATCTTGAACTCCTGGCCTCAAGTGATCCTCCTGCCTCAGCCTCCAAAAATGCTGGGATTACAGGCATGAACTACCGTGCCAGGCCAGCATTTGATTTTTTTTTTTTAAGCATGTTTAAAATAAACACTCAGCAAACTAGGAAAAGAATTTTCTCAACTTGAGACATTAACTTGATAATGCTGAAACTTCTGAACAGAAGTTGGCAAACTTTCTGTAAAGAACCATGGTAAATATTTTAAGCTCTGCAGGCCAAAAAGTCTCTGTTGCATCTGGTCACCTGTGCCAGTAAAGTATAAAAGTGACAGACAAAGTAAATGGGCATGGCTGTGTTTCAATAAAACTTTATTTACAAAACTAGTGGTGGGCTGGATTGACTCACAGACCATGGCCACTAAATTCAATACTGAGGCAAGGGGCAGGACGTGATGGATCACGCCTGCAATCCTAGCACTTTGGAAGACCAAGGTAGGAGGATCGCTTGAGCCCAGGAGTTTCAGATCAGCCTGGGAAACAAGCGGAGACCCTGTCTCTACAAAAAATCTAAAAATTAGCCAGGTTTGGCGGTGCACACTTGTGGTCACAGCTATTCGAGAGGCCGAGGTGAGAGGATCGCTTGAGTCCAGGAGATCAAGGCCAGCCTGAGCAACATAGCAAAACCCTGTCTCTTAAAAAATGAATAGAATAACAAAATTAGTACAGATGGCCACGGTGAGTATAGGATTAAAGAGGAGTGAATGAGAACTTTAGTTTTTGTGGCACTGTTTCTGTTTTTATTATGACAAATGCTTTTATATCGTAATTGTGTCATTAAAAATGAATTTAAAAAAATAAAGGAACAGGGCCAGGCGCTGTGGCTCACACCTGTAATCCCAACACTTTGGGAGGCTGAGGCAGGTGGATCATGAGGTCAAGAGTTCAAGGCCAGCCTGGCCAACATGGTGAAACGCTGTCTCTACCAAGAATACAAAAACTAGCTGGGCGTGGTGGTGTACGTCTGTAATCCCAGCTACTCGGGAGGCTGAGACAGGAGAATCGCTTGAACCCAGGAGGCAGAGGTTGCAGTGAGCTGAGATTGTGCCTCTGCACTCCAGCCTGGGTGACAGAGTAAGACTCCATCCCGGAAAATATTATAAATAATAAAATAAGTAAAGGAACATAGCCAGGCACGGTGGCTCAGGCCTGTAATCCCAGCATTTTGGGAGGCTGAGGCGGGCAGATCACTTGAGGTCAGGAGTTCAAGACCAGCCTGGCCAACATGGCAAAACCCCATCTCTACTAAAAATACAACAATTAGCCAGGGGTGGTGGTGCACACCTGTAATCCCAGCTACTTGGGAGGCTGAGGCAGGAGAATCACTTGAACCCAGGAGGCAGAGGTTGCAGTGAGCTCAGATAGTGCCACTGCACTCCAGCCTGGCTACAGAGTGAGACTCCATCTCAAAAAAATAAATAAAAATAAAATAAAACATAAAGGAACATGTTTTCATCCATCTCTGCTATTATAGACTCAGCTTACCACGGACAGAGAGAAGCAGCCACAAGAATGAGACAGAGGCCAGACACGGTGGCTCATACCCGGAATCCCAGCATTTTGGGAGGCCGCGGTGGGAGGATCACTTGAGCCCAGGAGTTGGAGACCAGCCTGGGCAATATAGCAAGACCCTGTCTCTACAAAAAGTAGCCAGGTGTGGTGGCATGTGCCTGTGGTCCCAGCTACTCAGGGAAGTAGGAGAATCTCCTGAGCCCAGGAGGTCGAGGCTGCAGTGAGCTAGGACTGCACCACTACACTCCAGCCTGGATCCCAAAAAACAAACAAAAGACTGAGACAGAGCTATATCTTGCTAACTGTGCTGTTTCCTGGGGTCCTGCCACTATCTTATGAAAAACAGCTTCCATTTATTGAGTGGCTACTCGTAGTACTTCACAGCCCTCCAATAGACTATCATTCCCATTTTGCATATTAGTAAACTGAGGCACAGAGAGGTTAAGTAACTTGCCCAAGGTCACACAGCCAGGAAATACCAGAGCCAGGATGTGAACCTGGACCTCCTGGCCCTAGAGTCTTCCCTACCCTGAACAAGCCACGAGGCCATGGAAATTCAATAGTGAACACAAGGCCGCGCACAGTGGTTCATGCCTATAATCCCAGCACTTTGGGAGGCCGAGGTGGGTGGATCACCTGAGGTCAGGAGTTTGAGACCAGCCTGGCCAACATGGTGAAACCCCATCTCTTTTTTTTTTTTTTTTGTTTGAGACGGAGTCTCGCTCTGTCCACCAGGCTGGAGTGCAGTGGCGGCGCTATCTCGGCTCACTGCAAGCTCCGCCTCCCGGGTTCCCGCCATTCTCCTGCCTCAGCCTCCCGAGTAGCTGGGACTACAGGCGCCCGCCACGGCGCCTGGCTTTTTTTTTTTTTTTTTTGTATTTTTAGTAGAGACGGGGTTTCACCGTGGTCTCGATCTCCTGACCTTGTGATCCGCCCGCCTCGGCCTCCCAAAGTGCTGGGATTACAGGCGTGAGCCACCGCGCCCGGCTGTGAAAACCCATCTCTACTAAAAAATACAAAAATTAGCCAGGCGTGGTGCCAGGTGCCTGTAGTCCCAGCTACTCAGGAGGCTGAAGCAGGAGAATCGCTTGAACCCAGGAGGCAGAGGCTGCAGTGAGCCAAGACTGTGCCACTGCACTACAGACTGGGCAACAGAGTGAGACCTTGTTCTTGAGAAAAAAAAAAAAAAAAAAGTGAACAAGACATACTTCTTGCTTTCATGGGTTTTGTTGCTGAGTGGGGAAGACAACTTCAGCAATTTGAATTCTTGGTGCCAAGAGCTCTACCAGGTGGGGCATGAGTGGTGGTGGGGACATCGGTCGGAAGGCATCAGGAATGACTTTTTCAAGGTGCACAGTGAATAGGATTCCAAGATCTTCCTAGGGGAGGGGGAGAGCAGGGCAAGGCTGTGTCTAGAGGAAGCCATAGCTCATGGGAGGACCAGCGACACTGTGCCATTTGAAGACACCACAGATGGCTACAAACTCACTGTTCTACAATCACCCCAGCTTTATTAATGTGGTGGGAAGCCTAGGCAGGTTGATAAGGTGCCTTCTCCTCTGAAGGATGGTTTATATCATTTTTATTGTATTTTATTTTTAAAGAGACGCGGTCTTGCTGTGTTGCCCAGGCTGGTCTCAAACTCCTGGGCTCAAGCAATATTCCTGCCTCAGCCTTCCAAAGTGCTGAGATTACAGGCGTGAGCCACTATACTCGGCCAACGGTTTATATTTTTGAAACTTATTTTAACGCCCGGGCGTGGTGGCTCATGTCTATAATCCCAGCACTTTGGGAGGCTGAGGCAGGCGGATCAACTGAGGTCAGGAGTTCAAGACCAGCCTGGCCAACATAGTGAAACCCTGTCTATACTAAAAATACAAAAATTAGCCAGACATGATGGTGGGTGCCTGTAATCCCAGCTACTTGGGAGGCTGAGGCAAGAGAATCACTTGAACACGGGAGGTAGAGGTTGCAGTGAGCTGAGATCGTGCCACTGCACTCCAGCCTGGGTGAAAAGAGTGAAACTCCATCTCAAAAAAAAAAAAAAAAAACTTATTTTAGAGACAGAGTCTCTGTTTCCCAGACTGGAGTACAGTGGCACAAACATGCCTCACAGCAGCCTCCACCTCCTGGGCTCAAGCGATCCTCCTGCCTCAGCCTCCCTAAGGGCTGGGATGACAGGCATAAATAAACCACTATGATTAGGACCATTGGCTTGAAGTTCAAGTACTTGGGCAGGCAAACTTTTATTACCACAATTTTGTTTCTTTCATATTTATTTGTATGGTTAACTGCCTCCTAGAACAGATAAAGCTCTATAAAGTCTCTTCGTGGAATCAAAAGAAAATGTCTGATTGGAACTCTGGCCAACCAGCCGGAAATCGGGAAGCGGCAGCCCAGACCACTTTAGGGGAACATTCCACGGAATGAAGTTGAACGCGAACATCGTCCTGGAAATGGAAATAATTCTTTTCAACAACAACAAAAAAATCTCCAAAGCCATTTTCTTCACCTGTGCAGCCTGTAAGGGATGAATTCATTAAAATCCAGAAGAAAGAGGAGGAGAGAAGGCCGGGGAATTCTAATTTTCTCTTCGCATTTCAATCAGGGCAGACAAAGGGGTGGCTGCAGCCCGGAGGGTTTCAGGAGAGGCCAGGGCAGGCCTGTCCCCACCCCCGCATCCCCCCAGACAAAGAGCCAGCAGCTGGACCTTACAAAGGAAGGCACGAAGCCACTTTGCCTTGAGGCTTTGCACACAGAGGCTTGGCCTTTTCAAACAGGGCGATGGCTGAATGGCTCTCCTGAATAGCCAGCCTCACTGTGTTTGGGGGCCCAGCTGAAGTTTCCCAGCTCTGGGATGTCTGGGCCAGCTTAACCCCCTCCCTCCTGTCAGAGGCGTGTGAACCAGAGCAACTCCATTTTGAATAGGAGTTGGGTAAAATGAGGCTGAGACCCACTGATTGGCATTCCCAGACGGTTAGACATTCTTTTACTTTTTGAGGTGGAGTTTTGCTCTCGTCACCCAGGCTGGAGTGCAATGGCGCCGTCTCGGCTCACTGCAACACCCACCTTCCGGGTTCCAACGATTGTCCTGCCTCAGCCTCCTGAGTAGCTGGGAGGCATGCGCCACCACGCCTGGCTAATTTTGTATTTTTAGTAGAGACGGGATTTTTCCATGTTGGTCAGGCTGGTCTTGAACTCCCGACCTCAGGTGATCCGCCCGTCTCAGCCCCCCAAAGTGCTGGGATTACAGGCATCAGCCACTGCTCCCGGGCGACGGTTAGATGTTCTAATTTACAGATTGAGATAAGAGGTTGGTATAAGATACAGGTCATTAAGACCTTGCTGATAAAACAGGTTGCAGTAAAGAAGCCAGTCAAAACCCACCAAAACCAAGATGGCCACGAGAGTGACCTCAGATTGTCCTCACTGCTATACTCCTGCCAGCGCCATGACAGTTTACAGATGCCATGGCAACGTCAGGAAGTTACCCTACATGGTCTAAAAAGGGGAGGCATGAATAATCCACCCCTTGTCCAGCATATCATCAAGAAAGAACCATAAAAATGGGCAACCAGGCCAGGCGCGGTGGCTCACGCCTGTAATCTCAGCACTTTGGGAGGCTGAGGCGGGCAGATCACGAGATCAGGAGATCGAGACCATCCTGGTTAACACGGTGAAACCCCGTCTCTACTAAAAATACAAAACAATAGCCAGGCGTGGTAGCAGGCGCCCGTAGTCCCAGCTACTCAGGAGGCTGAGGCAGGAGAATGGCATGAACCCGGGAGGCGGAGCTTGCAGTGAGCCAAGATCACACCACTGCACTCCAACCTGGGTGACAGAGCAAGACTCAGTCTCAAAAAAATAAAAATATAAAAAAATAAAAAACAGGCAACCAGCAGCCCTCGGGGCTGCTCTGTCTATGGAGTAGCCATTCTTTATTCCTTTACTGTCTTTGGAGACACAGTCTCCCTCTGTCGCCCAGGCTGGAGTGCAGTGGCGCAATCTTGGCTCAGTCACCTCTGCCTCCTGGGTTCAAGCGATTCTCCCATCTCAGCCGCCTAAGTAGCTGTGATTATAGGCGAGTGCCAACATGACCGGCTAATTTTCGTATTTTTAGTAGAGAAGGGGTTTCGCCATGTTGGCCAGGCTGGTCTCGAACTCCTGACCTCAGGTGATCCACCCGCCTCTGCCTCCCAAAGTGCTGGAATTATAGGCATGAGCCACCACACCCAGCCTCCTTTACCTTCTTAATGAACTTGCTTTCACTTTATGGAATCACCCCGACTTCTTTCTTGTGTGAGATCCAAGAACTCTCTCTTAGGGTCTGGATCGGGACCCCATTCCTGAAACACTCCCACTATGGGAGCCCTCAAATAGGACCCTGGGCAGGAGAATGACAGAGAACTACAGGGACTTGCAAATTGCATCCTGTCCCCGGGTTCCCCTGGCACCATCACTCCAGTTTGAGCCGCCTGCAAGCGCGATCCCTTTCGGTGAACAACCCATTGCGTGACTCTACACTTCCCACCCACTGTAAAAGCTAGAATCCAAGCGAAAAGCAAACACGAACAGAAAAACATGCAATCACAAGTGCTGGTGAGGGTGTGCAGATACAGGAGTCCTTGTCTACGGCCGGCGGGAGGTAAAATGATACGGCTACATACTGCGGTGTAATGTGGAAACTTGCTCTATCGCTCAGGCTTCAGTGCAGTGGTGTAATCTCGCTCACGGCAACCTCTGCCTCCCAGGTTCAAGCAATTCTCCTGCCTCAGCCTCCCAAGTGCCGGCCACCACGCTCTGCTAATTTTCTTTTTGTATTTTTAGTAGAGACAGGGTTTCACCATGTTGACCAGGCTGGTCTCGAACTCCTGATCTCAAGTGATCCACCCGCCTCAGCCTCCCAGAGTGCTGGGATTACAGAAGTGAGTCACCACACCCAGCCATGTTGGCACCAAAATTTCTACATGAATGTTTATAGCAGCATGATTTGTATCAGTCACAATGTGAAACCAATCCAAACGTCCAACACAAGAATAGGTAAAGAAAGCAAGATCTATCTGTAAAATGGAATATTATTCAGCCATGAAAAGGAATGAGGCTCTGACACAGGCCACAGCACAGATGCACCTTGAGGACCTCACATGCAAGAGACGCCAAACACAAACGGCCACATGGTGTATGATCTCATTTCCACGAAATGTCCAGGACAGGCCAATCCACAGAGACAGAAAGGGGATTTGTGGCTGCCACAGGGTCGGGGAGGGGAGGGAGAGTGACTGTTGATAGGGATGGTTTGTTTTTTGTTTTTGTTTTTTTGTTTTTTTTTGATGGAGTCTTGCCCTGTTACCCAGGCTGGAGTGCAATGGTGCAACCTCAGCTCTTTGAAACCTCCACCTCCCAGGTTCAAGTGATTCTCTAATTTTTTGTATCTTTAGTAGAGATGGGGTTTTACCATGTTGGCCAGGCTGGTCTCGAACTCCTGACCTCGGGTGATCCACCTGCCTCAGCCTCCCAAAGTGCTGGGATTACAGGCGTGAGCCACCGCACCCAGCCAGGGCTTCTTTTTGGGGTGATGGAACATTGTGGAATTACATAGTGATGGTTGCACACTCTGTGCTAAAAAACGCTGAATTGTCCACTTTAAAGTGGTGACTTTTATGCTGTGTAAATTATCTCAATTTAAAACAGACTCTTTTTTTTTTTTTTTTTTTTTTTTTTTGAGACGGAGTCTCGCTCTGTCACCCAGGCTGGAGTGCAGTGGCGCAATCTCGGCTCACTGCAAGCTCTGCCTCCCGGGTTTACGCCATTCTCCTGCCTCAGCCTCCCGAGTACCTGGGACTACAGGCGCCCGCCATCTCGCCCGGCTAGTTTTTTGTATTTTTTAGTAGAGACGGGGTTTCACCGTGTTAGCCAGGATGGTCTCGATCTCCTGACCTCGTGATCCACCCGTCTCGGCCTCCCAAAGTGCTGGGATTACAGGCTTGAGCCACCGCACCCGGCCTTAAAACAGACTCGTAGGCCGGTCTCGAACTCCTGGCCTTAAGCAAATCCTGCTTTGGCCTCTCAAAATGCTGGAATAACAGGCATGAGCCACCATATCCGGCCTAGACCCCAAATATTCTTGAAGCATGCAGCTGCGAGATCTATCACGACACAAAACCTGCCACAAACCAGCTATGAGAGGCTCAGGGAGACGCAGGGATCCGGGGAAGGTTTCCACAGTGAAAAAACGTCCGCAGATCCCTAAAATAACCAAGGGCTTTCCTGGCAGAAGCACCGCCTGGGCAGAGTCCAAGAGTCTGGGTCAGGAAGGAACGAGGCACTTCACCCCCGACTTTCCTTCATCTCCTCCTCTTGAATTCTCCCTCTTTCAACCTCTAGCATTTACTTTTTTCCTAATTGAAGTTATTATTCCAGCTGGATAAAAACAACCTCTAATTGTGGTCCAGGCTTTATATATATATATATGTAATCTAAGCGATGTTTAGGATTTTTTTTAGAGGGGGAAAAAACTAATTACATCTTTGAGGGAGGAGAACCATAAATCATAGATTTACGATGGGAACATGAGCTACTCAAGCCAGGCCCACAAGCTGGCGACGACTTCTTATCTCATTACAGTTTAATTAAGAATGATGTTTTAGCATCTTCTGTTTCATTATCATCGGGCCCAGCTGACTCCTAATCTTTTTCTACCCAGCGTAAAGGAGGGTCTGGTTTAAGATGCGCGCTAATGAATTTACTATTCTCTCTTTGGAGAACTTTAATAAAATTAGCCCGTGCAGAAGATGAACATAGATAGGGGGAAACTTGTGGAGGGAACACTTGCTTTCAATTCCTGGCGTCCTGAGGGCCGCTGGGCCCCCCGGGGCACGTGGAAAACAGCAGGAAGTGTGCAATGGGCTAAGCCGTGTGATTTAGGCCACTCTTCACTCCCCTCCTTTCTCTGCTTGAGCACCTACTGTATACCAGGCTCCAGGCTGAGTGTCTCTGATACCACAAGGCTGAATTTTCTGCCCCATGGGAAGAGATGGGGGGTGGTCTTGCCATGCTACCCAGGCTGGTCTCGAACCCCTGGCCTTAAGCAAATCAAGGCAGATAAGAGAAGCCCTAAATTGCCTGCAAATCTTGGTTATAAAGATGGCCATAAGAATTTCTCCAAAGGTGAGCCCAGGGAGGTGTGAGGATCTGGAACAGGGGCTCAGACCGGAAGGTAGCAATCAGGAGAGGCTTCCTGGAGGAGGTGGTGTTTAATCTGCGATCCAAAAGGATGAATAGGAAGGAGTTGGCCAGAAGGAAGGGTGAAAATGATTCCGGGAAGCAGCCCAGAGAAAGGTTGGCAGGATGGATGGGGATTTGGTGCATTTGAGGAGTGTGGAGGTGGGGAGTATTGCATGAAACAAGTTTAGAGAGGCAGACACAAGAGATGGAGGACTGTCTCAATCCATTTTCATGGCTCTAATAAAATACGTCAGGCTGGGTCATTTATAAAGAACAAAAATTGATTTCCTTACAGTTCTGCATGTCGGGCAGTCCAAGATCAAGGTGCTGGCAGGTCAGTCTCTGGTGACGGCTGCTGTCTGCTTCAGGACAGGACCTGGTTGCTGCGTCCTCTGGAGAAGATGAACACTTTGTCCTCACAGGGTGGAAGGGCAAAAACAACCGAACGTTCTCGCCGCTGCTTTTATGAGGGCCTTAATCTCATTCACCAGGAAGGTGTCCTCAGGCCCCAATCACCTCCTACCCGCTCCACCTGTTAATACATCACATTGGCCATTAAGTCCCAACATGTGAATTTTGGAGGGGGCACAGTCAAACCTCAGCATGAGCCGTGAGGGTCACATTGAGGGGCGTGTCCTGAAAACAGTGGGACGCCCTGGAAAATGAGTCAGTCATAGTTAAATTAGTGGATACGGCCGGGCGCCGTGGCTCACGCCTATAATCTCAACACTTGGAAGGCTGAGGTAGTTGAATCACCTGAGATCAGGAGCTTGAGACTAGCCTGGCCAACATGGTGAAACCCCGTCTCCGCTAAAAATACAAAAATTAGCCAGACGCGGTGGTGGGTGCCTATAATCCCAGCTACTCGGGAGGTTGAGGCAGGAGAATCGCTTGAACCCGGGAGGTGGAGTTTGCAGTGAGCCGAGATTGCGCCACTGCACTCCAGCCTGGGCAACAAGACCGAGACTCCATCTCGAAAAAAATAAAATAAAAATAAATCAGTGGATACTGCAGAGGCCCTGATCACACCTGTGCTCACCTAAACACACTAATTAATGACTGCTGATTGCAAACACCAAAGTCTGCCTGGGGAATTTTCTCTGCCTGCGGAAGGAAGCTCAGCCTTGTGAGAGTTAAGTAGGGGTGCTGAGGAGTTCTGACCCCCATCCAAAGCCCGCCGTTCACTCACCCCTCACAATATGAATGTAAAAATTCATCAGGATGGGCATCGGAGGCTGGGTACGGTGGCTCACATCTGTAATCCCAGCACTGTGGGAGGATCACTTGAACCCAGGAATTCAAAATCAGCCTGGACAACATAGTAAGACCCCTGTCTCTATAACAAACAAAATTAGCCAGGCATACTGTTACACACTTGTAGTCCCAGCTACTTCAGAGACTGAGGTGAGGGGATCACTTGAGCCCAGGAGGTGGAGGTTGCAGTGAGCTATAGATTATACCACTGCACTCTAGCCTGGGTGACTGAGGGAGACCCTGTCTCAAAAAAAAAAAAAAAAAGCCAGGTGTGGTGACTCACGCCTCTAATCCCAGCACTTTGGGAGGCCAAGGCCAAGGCGGGTGGATCCCCTGAGGTCAGGAGTTCAAGACCAGTCTGGCCAACATGGTGAAACACTGTCTCTACTGAAAATACAAAAATTAGCCGGGTGTGGTGGTGGGTGCTTGTAGTTCCAGCTGCTTGGGAGGCTGAGGCAGGAGAATTGCTTGAACCCGGGAGGTGGAGGTTGCAGTAAGCTGAGATCGTGCCACTGAATTCTAGCCCGGGTGACAAGAGTGAAACTCCATCTCAAAAAAAAAAAAATTATATCTGTGTTTTTGTGTGTGTATGTGAGTGTGTGACTGTGTGTGTGTGTGTGTGTGCGTGTGAAATGGAGCGATCTACTGTTTCCTGTATGGAAAACCTGAATGATTTTTTTTTTTTAAGAGAAAGATCTGATATGAGCGTGTGAAAAGATGTTGAACAGCATCAGTCATTAGGAAACGCAAGTTAAAACTAGAATGAGATACCACTTCACACTTATTAGAACAGTGAAAAATAATGACAACACCAAATGCTGGTGAGGACGTGGAGAAACTGGATGTCTCCAGCAGTGCTGGTAGGGACATAAGAGGGTGTGGCCGCTGTGGAAACAGTCTGGCAGTTTCTCCAAAGCTGAAACATGCAACTCGCATACCACCCGCCAATTGAACACAGTTCAGGCACCCCATCCTGGAGAAATGAGAACATGTGTTCATGCAAAAAATAGTACACACACATTCATAACAGCTTTATTCATGATAGCAAAATACTGGAAACCAGAGGCCCTGCGGTGGTTGAATGGTTGAACATACCGTGGTACCTCCATTCCGTGCCTGGAAGATTACTAAGCAAAAAAGAAAAAAAAAAGGAGGACAAAAGATTGAGACAGGAACCTGGATGGACCTCAAGAGCATGACAAAGTGAAAACAGGCCAGGCACAGTGGCTCAGGCCTGTAATCCCAGCCCTGTGGGAGGCTGAGGCGGGAGGATCACTTGGGGCTAGGAGTTCAAGACCAGTCTGGGCAACATAGAGAGACCCCCCCCCCACCCCACCCCCCGTCTCTACAAAAAAGCTTTTAAAAATTTGGCTGGGCGCTGTGGCTCACGCCTGTAATCCCAGCACTTTTCGAGGCTGAGGTGGGTGGGTCACTTGAGGTCGGGAGTTCAAGACCAGCCTAGCCAACATGGTGAAACCCCATCTCTACTAAAAATATAAAAATTAGCTGGGCGTGGTGGTGGGCACCTGTAGTCCCAGCTACTCAGGAAGCTGAGGCAGGAGAATCGTCTGAACCCAGGAGGCAGAGGTTGTAGTGAGCCAAGATCACACCACTGCACTCCAGCCTGGGTGACAGAGCAGGACTCCGTCAAAAAAGAAAAAAAAAAAATTCCAGCACCTTGGGAGGCTGAGGCGGGTGGATCATAAGGTCAGGAGTTCCAGACCAGCCTGACCAACATGGTGAAATTCCATCTCTACTAAAAATACAAAAATTAGCCGGGCATGGTGGCTGGCACCTGTAATCCCAGCTACTCAGGAGGCTGAGGCAGGAGAATCACTTGAACCCGGGAGGCAGAGGTTGCGGTGAACCGACATCATGCCATTGCACTCCAGCCTGGGCATCAGAGGGAGACTCTATCTTTAAAAAAAAAAAAAAAAAAAAAAAATTATCTGGGCATGGTGGTGCATGCCTGTAGTCCCAGCTACTCAAGAGGCTGAGGTGGGAGGATTGCTTGAACCTGGGAGGCTGAGGCTACAGTGAGCTATGATCTCGCCACTGCACTCCAGCCTGGGTGACAGAGCAGGACTCTGTCTCATAAACAGTAAAAGCAGTCCACCTCAGAAGGGTACATGCTCTCTGATTTTATTTATATGATGTTCTCAAAATGGCCAAACCATAGAGATAGAGAACAGATTAGTGGTTGTGATGGGACAGGGAAGGGGAGGTGGGATTTTGAATATAAAGAGGTAGCATGAGGGTGACCAGGTGCAGTGGCTCACGCCTGTGATCCCAGACTTTGAAAGAGGCTGAGGCAGCTGAATCACTTGAGAGCAGGAGTGTTTTGAGACCAGCGTGGGCAACAAGGCAAAACCTGTTTGTAGCAAAAACTCCAAAAATAAGCCAGGTGTGGTGGCACGCACCTGTAGCCCCAGCTACTCAGGAGGCTGAGACTGGAGAATCACTTGAGCCCAGGAAGCGGAGGTTGCAGTGAGCTGAGATTGCACCACTGGACTCCAGCCTGGGCAACAGAGTGAGACCCTATCTCAAAAAAAAAAAAAAAAAAAGAAAGAAAGAAAAGAAAAAAAGTAGCATGAGGGAGTTACTTTGTAAAGATGGAACAGTTCTGTATCTTGATGGTGGTGGTAGTTACATTAATCTATATATGGAATAAGACTGCATAGAACTGTGCATGCACATGCACACACGTGCACACACACGAATGCAGGTTTAGAAAATGTCACAATCTGTATATCTATTTCGCAGTGTTATCCCAACATCAATTTCCTGGATTTAATATTGCCCCAAGGTCATATAAGACGTCACCATTAGAGGAGGCTGGATGAAGGGTATTTAAGACTATGTATTATTTTGGAAACTTTTTTTTTTTTTGAGACGGAGTCTCGCTTTGTCACCCAGGTGGGAGTGCAGTGGCGTGATCTTGGCTCACTGCAAGCTTCGCCTCCCAGGTTCACACCATTCTCCTGCCTCAGCCTCCCGAGTAGCTGGGACTACAGGCACCCACCGCCACGCCCAGCTAATTTTTTGTATTTTTAGTAGAGACAGGGTTTCACCGTGTTAGCCAGGATGGTCTCGATCTCCTGACCTTGTGATCCACCAGCCTTAGCTTCCCAAAGTGCTGGGATTATAGCCGTGAGCCACTGTGCTGGGCCGAAACTTATTGTAAGTCTATAATTAGTCCAAAACAAAAAGAGAGAGATTTGATTAGAGCAGATTAAGAGAGACTCCTGGGGAAACTAATAGAGCCTCATTTTATTCTTTTCTTTCTTTCTTTCTTTCTTTTTTTTTTTTTTTCTGAGACAGGGTCTTGCTCTGTCTCCCAGAGTGCATCATGGCTCACTGCAGCCTCCGCCTCCTGGGATGAAGCAATCCTCCCACCTCAGCCTCCTGAGTAGCTGGGACTACACACATGTGCCAACATGCCTGGCTAATTTTGTAATTTTTTGTAGAGATGAAGTCTTGCTATATTGCTCAGGCTGGTCTCAAATTCCTGGGCTCAAGTGATCTTCAGCCTCAGCCTCCCAAAGTGCTGGAATTAAAGGCATGAGCCGCCGTGCCTGGCCTTCGTTTTTATTAGTATTATTTTTATGTTTTTATTCTTGTAAAAGTGTCCCCCATGACAATTTGTGATGCAAAATCAAAGTGGCAGGAAAGGATGTGGGATTGTTCTAGCGTGCAATTTAGGGGGAGAATAATACGGCAATATTTCCCCCAAACACTTTCTAATTTCTTTGTTCATTCTAAGCATTGCACATAGTTGCAATGGTAAATGAAATGGAACTGACAATAAGATAAAGTAAAGCAATTGCATTTTTTGAGATAGGGTCTCACTCTTTTGCCCAGGCTGGAGTGCAGTGGCGCAATCTTGGTTCACTGTAACCTCTGCCTCCGGGTTCAAGCGATCCTCCCACCTCAGCCTCCCAAGTAGCTAGGATTACAGGCACTCGCCACCACACCTGGCTCATTTTTCTGTATTTTTTGTAGAGACATGGATTTGCCATGTCACCCAGGCTGCTCTTGAACTCCTAAGCTCAAGAAATCTGCCTGCCTCGACCTCCCAAAGTGCTGGGATTCCAGGCGTGAGCCACTGGGCCCAGCCGATTGCCTATTTTGTTTTTTAAGATAAAGTCCTGATGGAGCCTGACTGTTGCTTCAAATTCTGGCGCCCGATCTGTGTGGATTCTCTGTCTGGCAGTCATGAGACATCTTGGATGCCATAAGCGGCTCTGAGCTCCACAGGCGAGACTTCCAACTCCAGAGCGAAGCCTGTGGTGATTTCCTAGAATAGAACCACAAGCTCACATTTTTCTCCCCATTCCCAGACCTCTCCCTGAAACCCAGGAGCCTCCGCAAACGCTGGGATGTGTGGCTTCCAGGATGAGCCTGAATGGGGATAAAAGACGTTCTAAGTACAGAGAAACTGGATCCCTCATCCTTTGCTGGTGGGGATGTAACATGGTATAGCCACTCTTGGAAAACTCTTAAAACCCAAAACACTTTCCACATTATCCAGTAATTGCACTCCTGGGCGTTCATCCCAGAAAAAATGGGAAGGTATGTCCATGTAAAAACCTGTCTACAAATGTTCATAGCAGCTTTATACCCGACAGACAAAACCTGGACTCCACCCAGGTACCCTTCAACAGGTGGATTGTTGAACAAACTGTGGTCCATCCACACCGTGGAATACTATGCAGGGATGAAAAGGAAGGAACTGCTGATACCCCCACATACCCCCTGGCTGCTCCCAAGGGCCTAATGTTCACAGAAAAAAAAAAAAAAAGGCAATTTCAAAGTGCAACAAAGGTTTGGATTCCATTAATCATATATATACATATATGTATATATATGATTTTCTTCTTTTTTTTTTTTTTGAGATGGAGTCTCGCTCTGTCGCCCAGGCTGGAGTGCAGTGGCGCGATCTCCACTCACCGCAAGCTCCGCCCCCCGGGTTCACGCCATTCTCCTGCCTCAGCCTCCTGAGTAGCTGGGACTACAGGTGTCCGCCACCTCGCGCGGCTAATTTTTTTGTATTTTTAGTAGAGACGGGGTTTCACATTGTTCGCCAGGATGGTCTCGATCTTCTGACCTCGTGATCTGCCCGCCTCAGCCTCCCAAAGTGCTGGGATTACAGGCATGAGCCACTGTGCCTGGCCTCTTTTTTTTTTGATATGGAATTTTGCTGTCACCCTGGCTGGAGTGCGGTGGCACGATCTTGGTTCGCTGTAACCTCCGCCTCCAGGGTTCAAGTGATTCTCCTTCCTCAGCCTCCCCAGTAGCTGGGATTACAAGCACCCGCCACCAAGCCTGGCTAATTTTTATATTTTCAGTAGAGATGGGGTTTCACCTTGTTGGCCAGGCTGGTCTCAAACTCCTGGGCTCAAGTGATCCACCCGCCTCAGCCTCCCGAAGTGCTGGGATTATGGGCGTGAGTCACCGCACCTGTCCTATAACATTCTTGAAACAACAAAATTGTAGACTGGAGAAGAGATAAGGGGTTGCCTAGGCTTAGGAATGGGTTGGGGGTCACTCTCAGGGAGTAGCTTTAGAGAGATTTTTGTGGGGTACAGAATAGTTCTGTATCTCACCTGTGGTTAGTTACAAGAATTTATGTATGATAGAGCATGGTGGCTCATGCCTGTCATCCCAGTGCCTTGGGAGGCTGAGGCGGGAGGATTACTTGGGGCCAGTAGTTGGAGGCCAGCCTGGGCAACATAGCAAGACCCTATCTCTACAAAAAAATTTAAAAATTAGCCTACTGTGGTGGTGCACACTTGTAATTCTAGCACTTTGGGAAGCTGAGGCAGGAGGATCACTTGAGGCTAGGAATTTGGGATCAGACTGGGCAACATAGCAAGACCCCATCTCTATAAAAAATTTAAAACTTAGCTTAGTGTGGTGGTATGCACCTGTAATGGTAGCACTTTGGGAGACTGAGGCAGGAGGATCAATTGGGGCCAGAAATTTGGGATCAGACTGGGCAATATAGCAAGATCCCATCTCTATAAAAAAATCAGCAAGGCATGGTGGTGCATAGCTGTAGTCCCAGCTACTCAGGATACTGAGGTGGAAGGATTGCTTGACCCCAGGAGTTGACTGCTACATTGAGCTATGATCATGCAACTGCACTACAGCCTGGGTGACACAGTGAGGCCCTGTCTCTCTTAAAAAAAAAAAAAAAAATGTATACGTGTGATACAATTACATAGAAAAAGATACAGTGCACTTTGGGAGGCTGAGGCAGGTGGATCACGAAGTCAAGAGATTGAGACCAGCCTGGCCAACATGGGGAAACCCCGTCTCTACTAAAAATACAAAAATTAGCCGGGCGCGGTGGCTCAAGCCTGTAATCCCAGCACTTTGGGAGGCCGAGACGGGCGGATCACGAGGTCAGGAGATCGAGACCATCCTGGCTAACACGGTGAAACCCCGTCTCTACTAAAAACTACAAAAACTAGCCGGGCGACGTGGGGGCGCCTGTAGTCCCAGCTACTCGGGAGGCTGAGGCCGGAGAATGGCGTGAACCCGGGAGGCGGAGCTTGCAGTGAGCTGAGATCCGGCCACAGCACTCCAGCCTGGGTGACAGAGCGAGACTCCGTCTCAAAAAAAAAAAAAAAAAAAAAATTAGCCAGGTGTGGTGGCGCGCGCCTGTGATCCCAGCTACTCGGGAGGCTGGGGCCGGATTTCTTGAACCGGGGAGGCGGAGGTTGCAGTGAGCTGAGATCACGCCACTGCACTCCAGCCTGGCCACAGAGTGAGACAAATAAATAAATAAATAAATAGAACTAGATACATTGTACCCATGTCAGTTTCCTGGTTTTGATCATGTAATAAAATGTAACCATCAGGGGAAGCTGAGTGAAGCCTGTGCAGTATCCTGTCTCCTGTCTCTACTACCTTTGCAACTGCCCATGAATCTATAATCATTTCAAAATTAAAAGTTTTTTTTTTTTTTTTTTTTTTTTTTTTTTTTTTTTTTTTTTTTT
>NC_045454.1:47509500-47512910 GCF_002776525.5 Piliocolobus tephrosceles
GGGGGGGGGGGGGGGGGGGGGATGGACTGAGGTCTGTGGTCTTATACATGATAAACCTTCCTAGCAACAAAGACCCAAGCAGAGCCCAAGTGGTTTCCCGGGAGACTGCAGAGACCACAGTGCGGAGAGCAAACTAGCTCAGGGGACCCCCTCCCAGAACTCCCAGGTCCATGTCAGTTTCCCGGAGACGAGGTTTGGAAAACACCACCTGGTGCAGTAGTGGGGGACCCCAGCGGAAGCTTTACTTCCACAATTAGCCTTGCCAAAAGTAAGGTGGACCGAGGCGGCATCCGTCATGGGCTAATTGTTCTTGCTACACTCTGGGTCCTCCTGGCTGGCGCATGGCCACGCTGCACAGATGCACAGAATGATGGAGGCAACGTGACCAGCACAGCTGATGTTCACTGCGCCAAGGCTCCAGGTGGGCCGGGCCCAGGCCGACACCGGTTCCTCCTCGAACCCCCTCTGATAAGCTCGGCATCCGAACCTCCGCTTGGGCTGATCTTTCTGCTGACAACCCTTCCCTGCCCTGCCCTGTAAAGTTCTTTACAGTTTCCTCCCGGTCCACAAAGGCTGCTTAAATCTCAGTCTGGGGGTATGTTTTTAGTTAAGTGCGGAAAGATGCCTGAAATCCTTTGAGGCTTCATGGAGAAAGATGTCTCTTTCTTTTAGAGACCAGATCTCACTCTGTTGCCCGGGCTGGAGTGCAGTGGCATCATCGCAGCCATCCTTAGCACCTCGGGCACCCAGAGAGATGGGCATCAGGAGGCATGGAAGGCTTCCTGGAGGAAGCAACATCCAAGTTGAATGCAGGAGGACAGAGTTGGGTGCCTGTAGTCCCAGCTACTCAGGAGGCTGAGGTGGGAGGATTGCTTGAGCCTTGGAAGTCCAGGTCACAGTGAGCTATGATCATGCCACTGCACTCCAGCCTGGGCAACACAGCAAGACCCCATCTCAAAGAAAATTGCATAAATAACAGAATGAGCAGAAGCTTGAATCTTATTAAAAATTGTTTTAAGATATAAACATTTTTAGTCTATGGGCCATACAAAATCAGGCAGCGGGCTGAATGTGGCCCAGGGACCACAGTTTGCTAACCCTTGTTCTATTTTGTTAAAGTGTTGGTAACTAAAGTGTTCATATGCACAAAAGCCATTGAGTTGTATGCTTGCAATTAGAGCACTGTTGTGTTTTGTTTTGTTTTGTTTTGAGGTGGAGTCTAGCTCTGTTGTACAGGCTGGAGTGTAATGGTGCCATCTCATCTTGGCTCACTGCAACCTCCGCCTCCCGGGTTCAAGAGATTCTTATGCCTCAGCATCCAGAGTAGCTGGGATTACAGGCACCTGCTACCAAGCCTGCCTAAGTTTTGTATTTTTAGTAGAGAGGGGGTTTTGACAGGTTGGCCAGGCTGGTCTGGAACTCTTGACCTCAGGGGATCCACCTGCCTCGGCCTCCCAAAGTGCTGGGATTACAGGCATGAGCCACCCAGCCCAGCCTGATTTTTTTTTTTTTAAATGATGATGATGATGATGGTGATGATGACAGATGTGTGATACAAGCTCGGCCTGTCTGTTCGCTGGAATAGCATCTCAGCATTCTGACTCACAAATTGCATGGACACTTGGACTACCATTGCGGGAGAATCAGCAGGAAAGGAGAGGACAAGCGGCCCCCGACCGCCGCACCTTGAAGCCTTACCACCACCACCCCCGCCCCGGCAAGAACAGTGGACCCAGGAGACCTTCGCACAGAAACGCCCAGACGCACAGCAAACACTTTTTAATCCAACAGCCGCAATGGCAGAGGAGACATTCATTTCCTGTATGATTTGACTCAATTAATTAGTTCCCAAATATCAGCCTATCCAGGCAGGCAAAGGAAAACAGAGATAAATCCCAGCCCAGCCTTGTTTCATCTTTTAAAGGCAATTAACGCTTAGTTATTAGCTTTTAATTAGGGAATAATAATGGCCTCATTAATACGTTTTATTATACTTGTCACCAGGCAGCTGTTCCAAACAGATCCTATTATCAGATGGTGTTGGCCCCAGTGTCAGCCACGCCGATGCTGAGGCCGCGGCTGGGGGGCTGCCCTCTGCCCCTTCTCCAGGGGGGCCAGGGCTGGGCCATCAGCTCCACCTAGTGCCTATCACTGTGACCCTTTTCAAGTGACCCCCAGGCCCTCCAGGATCTCTTGATTTCCACTCCTGTCCCCTGTGATAAGCCGAAGGTCCTGTCTGGGTCATCCTGCTGCCCTACCATGGCTGTTTCGGGCACACCAGCTGCCACTGATGGCCCTAACTTCTTCCCTCCCCTATGCTGGGTCTGGTCTCCCCTCTCTCCTATGATTAGGTACAAGGGCAGCCACTGTCTCTTACTTTCTTTCTTCCTTTCTTTTCTTTTTCTTTCTTTCTTTCCTTTCTTTCTTTCTTTCTTTCTTTTTCTTTCTTTCTTTCTCTCTCTCTTTTCTTTTTCTTTCTCTCTTTTCTTTTTCTTTCTTCTTCCTTCCTTCCTTTCTCTCTCTCCTTCTTCTTTCTTCTTTCTCTTTCTCCTTCCTTCCTTCCTTCCTTCCTTCCTTCCTTCCTTCCTTCCTTCCTTCCTTCCTTTCTTTTCTTTCTTTCTCTCTCTTTCTCTCTCCCCCTCCCTCCCTCCCTCATTCCCTCCCTCTCTCTCTCTCTTTCCTTCTTTTTCTTCTTCTTTTTTTTTTTTTTTGAGACAGAGTCTCGCTCTGTGGCCCAGGCTGGAGTGCAGTGGCCGGATCTCAGCTCACTGCAAGCTCTGCCTCCCAGGTTCACGCCATTCTCCTGCCTCAGCCTCCTGAGTAGCTGGGACTACAGGCGCCCGCCACCTCGCCCGGCTAGGTTTTTGTATTTTTAGTAGAGACGGGGTTTCACTGTGGTCTTGATCTCCTGACCTTGTGATCCGCCCGCCTCGGCCTCCCAAAGTGCTGGGATTACAGGCGTGAGCCACCGCGCCCGGCCCTTTTTCTTCTTTTTTCTTTTTTTACAGAGTCTCCTTTTGTCACCCAGGCTGGAGTGCCATGGCACAATCTCAGCTCACTGCAGCCTCAACTTCCTGAGCTCAAGCGATCCTCCCACCTCAACCCCAAAAGTAGCTGAGACTACAGGTGCACGCCATACGCCCAGCTAATTTTTTTTTTTTTTTTTTTTTTTTTGAGACAGAGTCTGGCTCTTGTGGCCCAGGCTGGAGTGCAGTGGCCTGATCTTGGCTCACTGCAACCTCTGCCTCCCACGTTCAAGCAACTCTCCTGCCTCAGCCTCCTGAGTAGTTGGGATTACAGGCACCCACCACCACGCCTGGCTAATTTGTGTACTTTTAGTACAGATGCGGTTTCCCCACGGGGTTTCCCCATGTTGGTCAGGCTGGTCTTGAAATCCTGACCTCAGGTGA
>NC_045454.1:47513310-47520918 GCF_002776525.5 Piliocolobus tephrosceles
TTCTTTCTTTCTTTCTTTCTTTCTTTTTTTTTTTTTTTTTTTTGAGTGCAATGGTGCGATTTCGGCTCACTGCAACGTCCTCCTCCCAGGTTCAAGTGTTTCTCCTGCCTCAGCCTCCCAAGTGGCTAGGACTACAGGTGCATGCCACCATGCCTGGCTAATTTTTTGTATTTTTAGTAGAGAGAGGGTTTCATGGTGTTAGCTAGGATGGTCTTGATCTCCTAACCTTGTGATCTGCCTGCCTCGGCCTCCCAAAGTGTTGGGATTACAGGTGTGAGCCACCGCGCCCGGCCCGATTGCCACTTTCTTTAGAAAAGTTCCCACGCTGGAAATCACCTTAGCATAGGTGTCCCTGGTAGGAGAAAGTTCCATGAGATGGGATGAAATAGGAGGGTAAAATACCACAAAATACCCACAAAGTGCTGTATGCATGAATGAGTTCACAATTGCTCCAACTGCAATTGCCAAATGTCCATCAACGGGCAAATGTATAAACACACTGCAGCCCATCAATGCAATGGAATACTACACAGCAGTGAAAAAGGACTTCACTTTAGAAACACGGCTGTTGTTGGGTGAATCTCAAATGCATTGCACCAACGGAAAGAAGCCAGACACAAATGATGACATTCTGCATAATTCCATTTATACGAAGTGCTAAACACGTAATGCTCACTGATAGTGAGAGAAAACAGATCCCTAGGTGCTGCTGAGTGTGGAGGGTTGACAAGAGAATATTCTGGAGGGAGTGAAGTGCCCTATATCTTGTTTTGGTTATGCAAGGGTATGCATTTGTCAAACTTATTGAACCATACAACTGAAGATATGTTTATTGACTAATATGTAAATAAAGTCTCAATAAATATTTAAAAAAGTATTAGATGAGCTGGGTGTGGTGGCTCATGCCTGTAATCCCAGCACTTTGGGAGGCCAAGGCTGGTGGATTGCCTGAGGTCAGGAGTTTGAGACCAGCCTGGCCAACATGGTAAAACCCCGTCTCTACTAAAAATACAAAAATTAGCCAGGTGTGGTGGCAGGTGCCTGCGATCCCAGCTACTCTGGAGGCTGAGACAGGAGAATCACTTGAATCCAGGAGGCGGAGGCTGCAGTGAGCCAAGATTGAACTACTGCACTCCAACCTGGGCAAGACAGAGCAAGACTCTGTCTCGAAAAACAAAAACAAAAACTAGATGGGCTGGGCGCAGTGGCTCATGCCTGTCATCCCAGCGCTTTGGGAGGCAGAGACCAGAACATGTTACTAAAACAATTACAAAACCTCTGGAAGAGCCGGGTGCGGTGGCTCATGCCTGTAATCCCAGCGCTTTGGGAGGCGGAGGCGGGAGGATCACCTGAGGTCAGGAGTTGGAGACCAGCCTGGCCAACATGGTGAAATTTAGTCTGTACTAAAAATACAAAAATTAGCCAGGTGTGGTGGCATGCGCCTGTAGTCCCAGCAACTTGGGAGACTGAGGCAGGAGAATCACTTGAACCTGGGAGGCAGAGGTGGCAGTGAGCCGAGATCGAGCCACTGCACTCCAGCCCCTGGGCGACAAGAGCGAGATTCCGTCTCAAACAAAACAAAACAAACGAAAACTTTGTTTTGGGGGCCACAGAGTAACTTGGGAAGGGTGGGTGGGGTCAGTTCAGAAAGGGGACCAGCTTGGGGAGAAACCAGGAAGGACCCTTGCTACCTAAACACAGTTTGCTCGGGAACCACAAATCCCACACTGCTTTACTCAGGAAAGACTGTTCACAATTTATCTTCTCATCTGCTCAGGGAAGAAAACTACAGACATTACAACAGCTCCATCACCCTCATCAGCCGTGGGACAAGCTGGACCGCGGTGACAAGACTTTGCTCTTTTCCCATGGAAGGATGTTGGCATTCCTGGAAAAAGGTGCTCATACATGTTTTGTTTTTTTGGTGGATTTTTTTTTTCCCCCCGAAATGGAGTCTTGCTCTGTGGCCCAGGTTGGAGTGCACTGGGGCAATCTTGGCTCACTGCAACCCCCACCTCCCAGGTTCAAGCAATTCTCGTGCCTTGGCCTCCTGAGTAGGTGGGATTACAGGCATGCACCATCACACCCAGCTTTTTTTTTTTTTTTTGAAGGGGTCTCGCGCTCTGGCCCCCAGGCGGGGGTGGAGTGGTGCGATCTCAGCTCACTGCAACCTCCGCCTCCCGGGTTCACACCATTCTCCTGCCTCAGCCTCCCAAGTAGCTGGGACTACAGGTGCCCGCCACCACGCCCGGCTAGTTTTTTGTACTTTTTTAGTAGAGATGGGGTTTCACCGTGTTGGCCAGGATGGTCTCGATCTGCTGACCTCATGAGCCACCCACCTCAGCCTCCACACCCAGCCAGCTAATTTTTATATTTTTAGTAAAGATGGGGTTTCACCATGTTGGTTCTTTTTTTTTTTTTTTTTTTTTTTGAGACGGAGTCTCGCTCTGCCGTCCAGGCTGGAGTGCAGTGGCCGGTCTCAGCTCACTGCAAGCTCCGCCTCCCAGGTTTACGCCATTCTCCTGCCTCAGCCTCCCGAGTAGCTGGGACTACAAGTGCCCGCCACCTCGCCCGGCTGATTTTTTGTATTTTTTAAATAGAGACGGGGTTTACACCTTGTTCGCCAGGATGGTCTCGATCTCCTGACCTTGTGATACGCCCGTCTCGGCCTCCCAAAGTGCTGGGATTACAGGCTTAAGCCACCACGCCCGGCCGGCCATGTTGGTTCTTAAACTCCTGACCTGGTCAGGCTGGTCTCAAACTCCTGGCCTCCAGTGATCCACCTCCCTCAGCCTCCCAGAGTGCTGGGATTACAAGCCTGAGCCACCATGCCCAGCCCTCACATGCACTTTTGAAACATGAGTTTTGAGATGATATTTCTTTATGACACCAATAGCACCACCCACACCCACAGCGGTTATTTCAGGCTTGTGTCATGGAGGGGGGGTTTCAGTCACTAGCACAGCCTGGGGCCATCCCTTTGGAGCTGACAGTCTTAACTCTGAGGACAAATTGGGGTTTCCGGGAAAGAATGAAGCTTTTGCACAAATGGCTCAGTCACCAAGGGGGTGACCTTTCGCTGATTCATCATGATTTTCTTTTCCTGTTGGAGACCGAAACAGATGATTCATTGTGGAATATATTTAAAAACTCGATCTAAATGCTTCAGATAGGATTCTTTGCAAGATTTAAAACATTTTTATTTTATTTAAGACAGGATCTTGCTCTGTCACCCAGGCTGGAGTGTGGTGGTGTGATCATGGCTCACTGCAGCCTTGAACCCCTGGGCTGAAGCGATCCTCCCGCCTCAGCCTCCCAAGTAACTGGGACTCAGGCATGCACCATCATGCCCAGCTAATTAGAAAATTTTTTTAGTAGAGACAGGGTCTTGCTATGCTGCCCAGGCTGACCTCAAACTCCTGACTTCAAGTGATCTTCCCTCCTCAGCCCTGTGAAATCTTGGGGTTACAGGTGTGAGCCCCACCACTCCCAACCTCTTTTTTTTTTTTTTTTTTTTTTGAGACAGTCTTGCTCTGTCACCCAGGCTGGAGTGCATGGTGCAATCTCGGCTCACTGCAACCTCCGCCTCCTGGGTTCAAGCGATTCTCCTGCCTCAGCCTCCTGAGTAGCTGGGATTACAGGCACCCGCCACCATGCCCGGCTAATTTTTTGTATTTTTAGTAGAGATGGAATTTCATCGTGTTAGCCAGGATGGTCTCATCTCCTCTCCTGACCCTGTGATCCGCCTGCCTCAGCCTCCCGAAGTGCTGGGATTACAGGCGTGAGCCACCACACCCGGCAATTTTTTAAATTTTGAGACGGAGTCTCACTCTTGTTGCCCAGCTGGAGTGCAGGGCACAATCTGGGCTCCCTGCAATGTCTGCCTCCCAAGTTCAAGAGATTCTCCTGCCTCAGCCTCCCAAGTAGCTGGGATTACAGGCATTGCCACCATACCCAGCTAATTTTGTGTTTTTAGTAGAGATGGGGGTTTCACCATGTTGATCAAGCTGGTCTTGAACCCCTGACTTCAGGCGATCTGCCCATTTTGGCCTCCAAAGTGCTGGGATTACAGGTGTGCACCACCACACGATGCTTTTTTTTTTTTTTTTTTTTTAAGACAGGGTCTCATTCTTTCATCCAGGCTAGAGTGCAGTGGTGTGATCATAGCTTGCTGCAGCCTCAAACTCCTGGGCTCAAGCCTCTTATCTTAGCCTCCTGACTAGCTGGGACTATAGGTGCCCGCCACCACACCCAGCTCACTTTTTGGTTTTTTGGTAGAGACGAAGTCTTACTCTGTTGCCCAGGCTGGTCTTAAACTCTTGGCCTCAGGTGATTCTCCCACCTCAGCTTCCTCAAGTGTTGGAATTTCCAGCATGAGCCACTACACCTGACCTGGTTTTTCTCCTTTATCAACATCAAATGTAAGAGAAGAAAAAGCTGGATGTGACCCCTGACCCATATCTCGGCAACTGATGCTGAGCTAGATGGATGTAGGAAGGCAAAAGATTAAACATCAAATCAACCCTTTCGCCGACGGGAAATGGTCATCGTGGAATTTGAAAAATAATATGTTTCAAGACAGTTCTGACAAAAGGCTTTTAATCGAATGAGAGTATACTCAACCTCGCTCATTCTAAGAGGAATGAATGTTTAAACCATAATCAGATATCACTTTTCATTTTTCAAACAGATCACAAAAACGTGGTACAGCTTACATCCGGGTAGATGGCAGGCAGTGCGCACCATCCTTTACCACACATCGGGGGTGCACAAGGCATTTGGGGTGACCTGGCTGCAGGATTAACAGTAAAATGACAGCTGGGTGCAGTGGCTCACGCCTGTAATCCCAGCACTTTGGGAGGCTGAGGCGGGCGGATCATGAGGTCAGGAGATCGAGACCATCCTGGCTAACCTGGTGAAACCCCATCTCTACTAAAAATACAAAAAGTTAGCCGGGCGAGGTGGCGGGCGCCTGTAGTCCCAGCTACTCAGGAGGCTGAGGCAGGAGAATGGCGTGAACCCGGGAGGCAGAGCTTGCAGTGAGTGAGATGGCACCACTGCACTCCAGCGAGGCTCTGTCAAAAAAAAAATAAATAAACAAATAAAGGAAAATTACAGGCCAGGCACTGTGGCTCGTGCCTGTAACCCCAGCGCTTTGAGAAGCCGAGGTGAGAGGGCTGCTTGAGCCCAGGAGTTCAAGACCAGTCTGGGCAACATAGTGACACCCCCATCTGTACAAAACATTTAAAAATTAGCTGGGGTGGTGGCTCTGCCTGGAGTCCCAGTTACTTGGGAGGGTGAGGTGGGAGGACTGCTTGAGCCCAGAAGGTCGAGGCTGCAGGGACCCCGATCGCGCCACTGCTCTCCAGCCTGAGTGACAAAGTGAGACTGTCTCAAAAAACAAAAAACAAACAAAGTAAAATTACAGATACTTCCATTTAGCAATCTCCCTTTTGTTTCTTCAGGAATTTGTTCTAGAGAAACACGCAGATGCTCATATGCAGAGAGAAGCCAGCTTTGCTTGGCTCGTCCATAAGTGGGAGACAGTGGGAACAAGTCAGTGTCCATCCATAGAGGATGAATTACAAAAAGATGATGGACCATCCACGCAGTGGTTTATTCCTTTTTTTTTTTTTTTTTTTTTGAGACAGAGTCTAACTCTGTCGCCCAGGCTAGAGTACAGTGGCGCGATCTCAACTCACTACAACCTCCACCTCCTGGGTTCTAGCGATTCTCCAGCCCCAGCCTCCTGAGTAGCTGAGATTACAGGTGCCCATCAGTACGCCTGGCTAATTTTTGTATTTTTAGTAGAGATGGGGTTTCACCATGTTGGCCAGGTTGGTCTCGAACTCCTGACCTCAGGTGATCCACCCTCCTTGGCCTCCCAAAGTGCTGGGATTACAGGCATGAGCCACCGTGCCCGGCCTTCTCAGCTTCTTTTAAGTCTCCTTTTGTTTGCTTTCTCTTCCTCTCCTCTGACTCTACCCTGAACCAGCCCAGTCCCCTCTGCACTGGTCCACCTGTTCCCGTCCTTACTGCCCCTCGCCCCACAACCCACAGTCTGTCCTCCCTGCAGCAGCCAGTAGAGGGCGCCTGTGAGCACCTGAGTCAGGTCTTGTCCCTCCTCTGCCCACAGCCCTCCACAGCTCCCACCTTCCTTGGGGTCACAGCCCAAGGGCCACAAGGCCTTGCATGACATGTCCATCACCTTGCTGCCCTCCCCTCCTTCCTCTCTTCCCCTGGCTCACTCTGCTGCAGCCACAGGGGCCTCCTCACTGGTTCCTCCAGCATGCCAGGCACAGTCCTGCCCCAGGACCTTTGCATGGGCTGTGCACTCTGCCTACAGCTCTCATCCTCCAAATATACACTTGACTCACTCTCTTCCTTCAGGTCTCTGCTCAAATGTCACCTTCTCAGCGGGACCCTGAACAACCTATATATTTAGGTTAGTGCAAAAGTCATTGTGTGGTGCAATGACTTTTTTTTTTTTTGAGATGGAGTCTCGCTCTGTTGCCCAGGCTGGAGTGCAGTGGCGCCATCTTGGCTCACTGCAAGCTCTGCCTCCCGGGTTCACACTATTCTGCCTCAGCCTCCTGAGTAGCTGGGACTACAGGCACCTGCCACCACACCCAGCTAATTTTTTTGTATTTTTTTAGTAGAGACGGGGTTTCCACTGTGTTAGCCAGGATGGTCTCAATATCCTGACCTTGTGATCCACGCTCCTCGGCCTCCCAAAGTGCTGGGATTACAGACATGAGCCACCGCGCCCAGCCGGTGCAATGACTTTTCACCAATCTAATACAGTTGTTCCTGTCACCATTAGTTTTCTTCTTTTGTCTTTTTCCTTCTTTTTCTTCTTTCCTCCTCCTCCTTTCCCTCCTCCTCCTCCTCCTTCTTCTTCCTTCTTCTTTTTTGCATAGCATGTACAACCTTCTAAACTGCTCCAGAATTTGGTTATTTATCTCATCTGTCTCCCTTGAGAGGCTGTGAGCTGTTGGGGGCAGGGATTTTTCTTTTTTTTTTCCCCATTTTTGCCCAGTGTGGCCCAAGCTCTTGGGATAACACCAGGAAAGTGAAGGTGTTTGCTGGGTGACCGAATGTAAAGTCCTTTCTCTTTGCTATGGTCTGAATGGGTACCCCCAAAGTCATTGTTGGAAACTGACTCTCCAATGCAACAAGCAACAGTGTTGGGAGGTGGGGCCTTTGGGGAGGTGTTTAGGATTCGTGCCATTATAAAAGGGCTTCCTGGAGATTTTGACTCCTTTCCCCTCCTTCCTTCTGACATGTGAGAAGGTGGCATTCAAGACATCATTCTGGAAGCTGAGAACAGCCCTCACCAGAGGCTGGAGCCTTGATCTTGGACTTCCCAGCCTCCAGAACCGTGAGAAATAAATCTGTGATCTTTGTAAATTTCCCAGTCCATAATATTCCACTGTAGCGGCACAAAGGGACTAAGACATTCCTCCTCCCTCTTACGTATAATGTGACTCATTTGTAAGGAAGATCCATCCCTTCTCCTTCCATTCAGGTATTTATTCAATTACTTATAGCAGTTTGGGTATTTATTTTATTCTTTTTTTTTTTTTTTTTTTTTTTTTTTTTTTTTTT
>NC_045454.1:47521018-47535083 GCF_002776525.5 Piliocolobus tephrosceles
TGGAGTGCAGTGGCCGGATCTCAGCTCACTGCAAGCTCCGCCTCCCGGGTTTACGCCATTCTCCTGCCTCAGCCTCCGGAGTAGCTGGGACTACAGGCGCCCGCCACCTCGCCCGGCTAGTTTTTTGTATTTTTAGTAGAGACGGGGTTTCACCGTGTTAGCCAGGATGGTCTCGATCTCCTGACCTCGTGATCCGCCCGTCTCGGCCTCCCAAAGTGCTGGGATTACAGGCTTGAGCCACCGCGCCCGGCCCTTTATTTTATTCTCTAAGTGATAATCCCATACTGTCACTTATTTTTTATTTTATTTTATTTGTATTTTTTGGAGACAGAGTCTTGCTCTGTCGCCCGGGCTGGAGTGGAGTGGCGTGATCTCGGCTCACTGCAAGCTCCGCCTCCCGGGTTTATGCCATTCTCTTGCCTCAGCCTCCCGAGTAGCTGGGACTACAGGCACCCACCACCTCGCCCGGCTAGTTTTTTGTATTTTTTTAGTAGAGACGGGGTTTCACCGGGTTTGCCAGGATGGTCTCGATCTCCTGACCTCGTGATCCGCCCGTCTCGGCCTCCCAAAGTGCTGGGATTACAGGCTTGAGCCACCGCGCCCGGCCTGTCACTTATTTTATTGTTCAAATTGCTCCAGCTTCAGCCAGAGGGAGCTGCTTCAGTTGGGTCTGGTGTCCTTTCTACATATCTGTACTCTTTTTTGAGCATTTCCTTGTTTTCTGGCAACATAAGATGCTTCAGGTTTATCTTATGTTTTCTGTTTTTCTTTCTTTTCTTTTCTTTTTTTTTTTTTTTTGAGATGGAGTGTTGCCCTGTTGCTCAGGCTAGAGCATAGTGGCACAATCTTGGCTCACCTCCTGGGTTCACGTGATTCTCCTGCCTCAGCCTCCCGAGTAGCTTGGATTACAGGTGCCCACCACCACGCCCCTCTAATTTTTGTATTTTTAGTAGAGATGGGTTTTCGCCATGTTGGCCAGGCTGGTTTTGAACTCCTGACCTCGGGTGATCTGCCCACCTTGGCCTCCCAAAGTGCTGGGATTATAAGCATGAGTCACCGAGCCCAGCGCCTCATTAAATCGTTCATTTAGGCTGGGTATGGCCAGACTTGGGAGGTCAAGGCAGGAGGATCGCTTGAGCCCAGGACTTAAAGACCAGCCTGGGCAAGAAAGTGAGACCCCTATCCCCACAAAAAATAAAAAAGTAGCTGGGCACAGTGGTATGTGCCTATACCTTGTCTTGTGTTTTCTCTGTCCCAGTCATAAAATCAGTGATTCCTCCCCTTATTCCTTTTATTGGAGAATGGTATTTAGCTTGGGGTGCTAGTGTGCTCACTGCTATTGGGGTATCAGATCAGCCACGTGAACACACATCTTTATTTATTTTTAACATTTTTCTTTTTGTAGGGATGGGACTGTGCCATGTTGTCCAGGCTGGTCTTGAATTCCTAGCCTCAAGCGATTCTCCCCAAGCCACCCTGGTCTCGCAGATAGCTGGGATTACAAGTTTGAGCCACTTCACCTGTATTCATAATATAAATATATATACTTATATATTTATTTCTGCATCTATATGTACTGACTATATGTTTCTTCCTATAACATCTATCTCTCTATATATATATTAGAAAATCATAGATTGATACTGACACTTCTTTTTTTTTTTTTTCTGAGACGGAGTCTCGCTCTGTGGCCCAGGCTGGAGTGCAGTGGCGCGATCTCAGCTCACTGCAAGCTCCGCCTCCCGGGTTTACGCCATTCTCCTGCCTCAGCCTCCCAAGTAGCTGGGACTACAGGCGCCTGCCACCTCGCCCGGCTAGTTTTTTGTATTTTTTAGTAGAGATGGGGTTTCACCAGGTTAGCCAGGATGGTCTCGATCTCCTGACTTTGTGATCTGCCCATCTCAGCCTCCCAAAGTGCTGGTATTACAGGCTTGAGCCACTGCGCCTGGCTGAGGCATAACATCTTTATAGAACAAAGGTAAGGTCCCAATACTCACAGGAGAAAATGCTTAGGACTCTAACAGGTTTTTGAGAATGCGTTGGTAAAGGCCACTAAATCTGATTTTCCTTGGTCCTCTTTGTGGTCTAGGAGGAAGGCAAGAGTGCAGGTTTTCAAGAACGCATTGGTAAGGGGCACTAAATCTGACCTTCCTCAGTCCTCTTTGTGGTCTAGGAGGAAAACTAGTGTTTCTGCTGCTGCTTGGGTGAACGCAACTATTCTGATCAGTAGGGTCCAGGGACTGTTGTGGGTTCTTGGGTGGGGGAGGGGGGGAAATAAACCAAAACTGTGGGTGGTTTTTCTTTCACATGGAACACTCAGGCATCAACAGGCTTACCCTTGAAACGCATCCTAAGCCATTGGGACCAATTTGACCCACAAACTCTGAAAAAGAGGCGGCTAATTTTTTTTTTTTTTTTGCACTACGGCCTGGCCCCAATATTCTCTTTCTGATGGGGGAAAAATGGCCACCTGACGGAAGTATAAATTACAATACTATCCTGCAGCTTGACCTTTTCTGTAAGAGGGAAGGCAAATGGAGTGAAAACCCTTATGTCCAAGCTTTCTTTTCATTGAAGGAGAATCCACAACTATGCAAAGCTTGCAATGTACATCCCACAGAAGGAGCTCTCAGCTTACCTCCATCTCCTAGCCTTCCTACACCTCCTCTTCCTATTAATCATAAGCCTCCTCTAATCTCCCCCACCCAGAAAGAAACAAGCAAAGAAATCTCCAAGGGACCACAAAAACCCCCGGGCTATCAGTTACGTCCCCTTCAAGCTATAGGGGGTTGGGACTTTGGCCCAACCCGGGTACATGCCCCCTTCTCCCTCTCTGATTTAAAGCAGATCAAGGTAGACCTGGAGAAGTTTTCAGATGATCCTGACAGGTATATAGATGTCCTACAGGGTCTAGGGCAAACCTTCGACCTCACTTGGAGAGATGTCATGCTATTGTTCGATCAAACCCTGGCCTTTAATGAAAAGAATGCAGCTTCAGCTACGGCCCAAGAGTTTGGAGATACCCGGTATCTTAGTCAAGTAAATGATAGGATGACAGTCTAAGAAAGGGACAAATTCCCTACCGGTCAGCAAGCCATCCCCAGTATGGATCCCCACTGGGATCTAGACTCAGATCATGGGGACTGGAGTCGTAAACATCTGTGACCTGTGTTCTAGAAAGACTAAGGAGAATTAGGAAAAAGCCCATGAATTATTCAATGGTGTCCACCATAACTCAGGGAAACGAAGAAAATCCTTCCACCTTCCTCGAGCGGCTACAGGAGGCCTTAAGAAAATATACTCCCCTGTCACGTGACTCTCCTGAGGCTCGATTGATCCTCAAAGATCAGTTTATGAGCGAATCAGCCGCAGATATCAGGAGAAAGCTCCAAAAGCGAGCCCTGGGCCCTGAACAAAATCTGGAGGCATTATTAAACCTGGCAACCTCAGTGTTCTATAATAGGGACCAAGAGGAACAGGCCCAAAAGGAAAAGCGAGATCAGAGAAAGGCTGCAGCCTTAGTCACGGCCCTCAGACAAACAAACCTTGGTGGTTCAGAGAGGACAGAAAATGGAGCAGGCCAATCACCCAGGAGGGCTTGTTATCAGTGTGGTTTGCAAGGACACTTTAAAAAAGATTGTCTAGGCCTGGTGCGGTGGCTCACGCCTGTAATCCCAGCACTTTGGGAACCCGAGACGGGCGGATCACGAGGTCAGGAGATCGAGACCATCCTGGCTAACACGGTGAAAACCTGTCTCTACTAAAAATACAAAATATTAGCTGGATGTGGTGGCGGGCGCCTGTAGTCCCAGCTACTCGGGAGGCTGAGGCAAGAGAATGGCGTGAACCCGGGAGGCGGAGCTTGCAGTGAGCTGAGATCGCGCCACTGCACTCCAGCCTGGGCGGCAGAGCAAGACTCCGTCTCAAAAAAAAAAAAAAAAAAAAAAGATTGTCTAATGAGAAACAAGCTGCCCCCTCGCCCATGTCCGCTACGCCCGAGGCGATCACTGGAGGGCGCACTGCCCTGGACAGCAAAGGTTCTCCGGGCCAGAAGCCCCCAACCAGACCATCCAACAATAGGACTGAGGGTGCCCGGGGCAAGCACCAGCTCATGTCATCACCCTCACCGAGTCCCGGGTACATTTAACCATTGAGGGCCAGGAAATTGACTTCCTCCTGGACACTGGCACAGCCTTCTCAGTGTTAATCTCCTGCCCCAGACGGCTGTCCTCAAGGTCCGTTACCATCCGAGGAATGCTGGGACAGCCTGTAACCAGGTATTTCTCCCACCTCCTCAGTTGTAATTGGGAGACTTTGCTCTTTTCACATGCTTTTCTTGTTTTCTTGTTTTCTGAAAGTCCCACACTCTTATTAGGGAGGGACCTATTAGCCAAAGCTGGAGCTATTATTTACATGACTATGGGGAACAAGTTACCCATTTGTTGTCCCCTACTTGAGGAGAGAATCAACCCTGAAGTCTGGCCATTGGAAGGACAATTTGGAAGGGCAAAAAATGCCTGCCCAGTCCAAAAATGCGATGCCCAGCCCATCGCTTTTCCTTCCTTATCAAATGCAATATCCCTTAAGGCCTGAAGCTCATAAAGGATTACAGGATATTGTTAGATGTTTAAAATCTCAAGGCTTAGTAAGAAAATGCAGCAGTCCCTGTAACACCCCAATTCTAGGAGTACAAAAACCAAATGGTCAGTGGAGACTAGTGCAAGATCTTCGACTCATCAATGAGGCAGTCATTCCTGTCTATCCAGTTGTACCCAACCCCTATACCCTGCTCTCTCAAATACCAGAGGAAGCAGAGTGATTCACTGTTCTGGACCTCAAGGATGCCTTCTTCTGTATTTCCCTGCACTCTGACTCCCAGTTTCTCTTTGCTTTTGAGGATCCCACAGACCACACGTCCCAACTTACGTGGACGGTCTTGCCCCAAGGGTTTAGAGATAGCCCTCATCTGTTTGATCAGGCACCGGCCCAGGATCTAGGCCGCTTCTCAAGTCCAGGCACTCTGGTCCTTCAAAATGTGGATGATTTACTTTGGCTACCAGTTCAGAAGCCTCATGCCAGCTGGCTACTCTAGATCGCTTGAATTTTCTAGCTAATCAAGGGTTACAAGGCGTCTAAATCGAAGGCCCAGGTCTGCCTATAAGTCAAATATCTAGGCCTAATCTTAGAGGAACCAGGGCCCTCAGCAAGGAACGAATATAGCCTATACTGGCTTGTCCTCCTCCTAAGACATTAAAACAGTTGCGGGGGTTCCTTGGAGTCCCCGGCTTTGCCAACTATGGATCCCCGGATACAGCGAGATAGCCTGACCCCTCTTCAGGCACCCTCCACCATGCCCGGCTAATTTTTTTGTATTTTTAGTAGAGACAGGGTTTCTCCATGTTGGCCAGGCTGGTCTCGAACTCCTGAACTCAGGTGATCCGCCCACCTCAGCCTCCCAAAGTGCTGGGATTACAGGCGTGAGCCACCGCACATGGCCGGCTTTGTGTTTCTAAAGCAGCTGCTGGGGCTGGTGGGGGTGGAGGCTGTCGTGGCCAGAAGGCCCCCCTCCTCCTCCATCTGGAAGCTGCCGGGAAGGGAAGCATTTGTCCTTGTCACCCAGTTAGCTGGGAGGAGGGATGCCCTGAGCCACCCACTCTTCTGCTCGCCTCCTGGTCGCTGTCACCCTTCATACTGCCTGCAGCAGCAAATAATTTTTATTTTCTCCATTAACAGAGCAGCAGCGCTGAGTAAATCTAATCCATAAATAACCCTCCCCTGGCTGGCGCCAAGGCCCCAGGCGTGGCCCCCAGCCTCCTTGTGTTCTGTGCCTGGTCCGGGAAGTCCCTGGGGGCTTCTCTCCCTGATGGTCATGACCAGGCTGTGACTCTGAGTTCCAGAGCTGCCTTGCGGGGCCGAGGGACAGGCTGAGGTTGTGGGAGGAGTCGGGGCGGTGGCTACAGGGAGAGAGGGAGACACACCGGGATCTCAGCACCATCATGGGAGGCGTGAATCTTGACCGTGGCGGGGTTGGAGCCGGAACGCTCCATTGCAGAGTGGGAGGGAGCCCGTGAATGGTGGGGTTGGTGAGGGGCCGCTGCCGGGGTCAGAGGCTGAGTGTGTCAGGCTCTCCCCGACCCCAGCAGTTGGGCAGCAGGTGGCCCAAGGGTAGAGGGCAGAGCGCCCCCAGTGGGTCCAACGGATGGACAGATGAATCGAAGTACCTGGTCAAAGCCTCCTTTTTCCACCTGCTCCTGCGGATGGCAGTCGGGGCAGTTGGCTAGGTGGACCTGGGCACTGAGGGGCTGTCCCTACGGAAGAACGTTTTGTTGCAGGCATAGAGAAGGGGTGGAGGCTGCCACCACTCACTTCTTCTAAGTCAGAGCTGAGCACATTTTTTTCCATAAAGGGCCAGATTCTAACTACACTGGGCTTTGCAGGCCAGGTGGGGTCTGCAGCGACTCTTCAGGTCTGCTGTTGCTGGGCGCCAGCTGCCATATGTAAAAAAATGGGCATGACCATGTGCCAATAAAACTTTATTGACAAAAACAGGTGGCGGGCTGCATTTGGCTGGAGGGCTGTAGGTTGCCGGGCCTTGCCCTAGAAGGTGCCTGCTCTCAACGCAATGTACCCACAGCCTGAGTCTCTGATCTGCCATCCCATGGGGAGGTCAGGTCTGTTTGAGTCCCTCTTTAATAAAAACGGTGTCCACTGACACCCCTCTGGTGGTCTGTGACCGACCACTGCTTACCCTCCGTCTCTGACCCGTTCTTGTCTCTCAGAGCATGCGTTAAAGATGTATTTTTGGTTTCTCCCCCTTTTCCTCAGCCATCTCCCCAGAGCCTGGCACAGGGGTTGCATAAAAATATTGCAGCTGGAATAAATGAAGCCAATTCGGGTGCTGATTACCGAGTCTCACACGCTGCCACGAGACGCAAGACCTCGGCATTGGGGCGACCACCCTGGCCCGAATGCAGACCTCACTGGCTCCGCACGGTGGCCCTTTTGGGGACCTATCCACTCACCTTTTATTCTGCTCAGCAGACAGCGATGGCCTGTCCCATATTGCCTTCCCGTTTTAGAGCCTTTTGGAAAACAACGGAAAGGATGTTGCAGGCACCACCTGCTCCTGCCACAGTCCCTCTGCCAGCCTGGGGAGGCTCGGGGACGCTGATCCATCAGTCAGTGCCACCCAGGGCCCGGGGCGGGGGGGGCACCCCAGAGGCTTTGGCTTCAGGCTGCGTCTGTCCCCGCACACAGGGAAGGCTTTCGAGACCGGGGAAGAGGGACACAGTCTTTGTCGGGAAATGGCAGCGTGCGGAGCATCCAAGCCTCCTGTGGCCACAGGCTTCACCCCACCCTGGATCCCTCTTCCCACCTGCAGCAGACAGGGGAACTGGGTCCTGGTGGTGTTGAGAGGATGCAGGAGGCGGGAGGGCCCCGGAAGGGAGACTCGGTGCTGGGGGCGGTTGGTGGATGAAGCTTTTGTCAAGGGCACCCTCTGTTCAGCACACAAACCCTCAGCACGGCAGGCAGGCGGACACTCCTTCTGCAAAGGGAATGCCAGGGCCCAGGGAGGGATGGCCTGGCCGTGTCCCCCTGAGCCCTGGCTGCTGGGTGTGGGTTCCACCAGGTGTCCCAGCCCCCAGCACCCTGGACCCAGTCCTGGGTCCCCGCCTCCACTCACTCCCTGCAGGTGACTCTGTCCTCTAGTTCCAACACCTGCCAGCTGATGGCCCCTGACCTCCTGCCTTGGGGCGGCCTCCCCAGACCTGGCATCTTCACCTGGGCGTCTCGCGTTCAAATCCAACCCCCTCCCAGCTTAATGCCTCCTTCCAGGGGGTCGGGTGATCTGCAAATCCTATTGGCTCTGCTCCGAAAATGCACCCAGAGTCCACCGCTTCTCACTACACCTGACCCCTGCCCTGGTCCCTGGCTTCTGCCCTTTCCCCATCTCCTCCCCACAACAATCACCAGAGGGCGCCGGTGAGCACCTGAGTCAGGGCCCATCCCTCCCCTGCCCACAGTCCTCCATGGCTCCCACCTCCCTCAGGGTCAAAGCCCAAGTCCTGCCCAAGACCCACAAGGCCCTGCACAACCTGCCTCCACTCCTCCCCCTCTCCCCCTCCTGCCTCTGCTCCAGCCACAGGGGCCTCTTCATGTTCTTGCAGCACACCAGGCACAGGAGGAGGCTCAGGTCTCCAGTGTCCCCTCTGTTGACTCCAGGCCTGGTGGGGGTGGGCACTGAGTGACCCAGGCCAGGACTGCGGGGTCCCAGTGGCCATCTAGGGCCATAAGCCCCAGCACGTCCGCCAGCCACCACCACCACCAGCGACGCTCCCGGGGCTCAGGTGTCACCAGAACTGGGTTGGGGACAGGGTCAGGGCAGCTGCTGGCTGGGACAAATGAGGCCAGGCCCAGGCCCTCAGGGAACTGGGAGGGGGGAGGAAATCATGGGGTCTGCTGCGGCAGTCACCCAGCCTGGCCACAGTGTGAGGGGCATGACAGCCGCTGAGTGTTGGGGACGCTGGAGAGTGGGGGGGGGGGGGACATCTGGCTCTGGAAGCAAACCTTTTCCCAGGAGAACGGGGCGCGGGCAGCCCCACCCCAGGGAGGCCCCAACATCGGTCCCCCCAGCACAGGCTCAGAAATGAAGACACGTGCCAGGGCGTGGAACAGGGTTTCGCAGCGTTCATGAACCTTTAATTCATTATGAGCCTAGAGGCCGGGAAATTAGGCAAAAAATACAGCGTATCCTTCATCTCGGGTGGGGAAAAACCAGGGCGCTGGGTTGTCTCGTCTTTGCACAGAGTAAGACACAGAGATACCTTCATGGGGAGAGCGTGCAGCTCCGGCCTGCCCTTCTGCGGCCCGTCTACGCAGGCCGTCTCAGAGCCCACCACGGGATGGGTGTGGCCCCCAAGGGACAAGGGCAGCAGCGGCACCCACCCGCTTCTTTACAATATAAATAGCATTTTCAAACAACGTAAGAATACAGTGTCGGCGCCACGCTGGGCGAGAGCTGCGTGCAGAGGACCACCTCCACATCTCGGCTGACACCCCCCCACCTCCCCACCCGGCCCTCTCCAGGGCAACCGCCCCCCTCCCCCACAAGGAAATGAAAGGCTTGCTCCTGCGTAACTCTCTCTGTTTTCCTTAGTCCTCTCTAGCCTGGGGACTGTGAGGACACTGTTTTATGGTACAAACATTGCTTTTTTTTTTTTTTTTTTTTTTTTTGGAGACAGGGTCTCGCTCTGTTGCCCAGGCTGGAGTGCAGTGGTGCAATCTGAGCTCACTGCAGCCTCAACCTCCTGGACTCAAGCAATCCTCCCACCACAGCCTCCCGAGTAGCTAGGACCACAGGTGTGCACCACCACACCCAGCTAATCTGTAAAAAATTTGTAGGGATGGGGTCTCACTATGCAGCCCAGGCTGGTCCCAAACTCCTGCCTCAGCCGTTTTTTGTTTTTAATACAAGCGAATTATCCCTCCACGCCTCCCTGGAGCAGGAGACAGCTAAGGGGGGGAAGGCTCCTCAGAGGGATGCAGGGCTGGCGAGGGGGAGGCACCCGGAGAAGGCACTTCCCAGCCTGGGCCGAAGGCTGTTTCTTCTCTATCAGCTCAACCCACTCCTAAGAAGCTGATTCCCCTCAAGTGACAGCAGCGTGGGTGGGTGGACCAAGGACACCAGGCCTTGTCCCTGCCCGGAAGCAGGCGAATGGGACCCCAAAGGCCTGCCTTGGCCCTGTGTCCCCGACCCACTCAGGACTGCGCCCCAAGAGCTGCGAAGCTGTCCACACTCAATACCAACCAGAAGGGCCTGGGGGCCTCCCTCACCCTGAGCCATGGGAGGTCCAGGGGTGCTTCGTCTGCAAGGAAGCCTCTGGAACCCCTGCGGTTCTCTCGGGTGAGAGAGAGAAAGAGACGAACCCCGGGAGAGAGTTGATTCTGTAAAGATGGGCGCAGACGGAGGGAGGCCCCAGACCCCGGGTCTTCCCCTGGCCAGGCACACAGGGGCAGCCACCAGAGAGCCTGGGCCTCCTCCCAGCAGGCGCAGAGCGAGGACAGGCACTGGTACGCAGACCATCAAAGTCCAGGAGCCGGGGTGAGGCGAGACCGGGCTGTGCCGTATCCGGGGCGTCCTGCCCAACCCCAGGCTCACCCTCCCATCACCGGGCCTCTTTCCCTGCCTGCTCTGTAGCCAAATCGTAGTATTTTAAAACAACAACAAACAAAAAAACAGCGAGATGCTCTGACCTCTCAGAGAATCCTGGTTCTGAGAAAAACAATGTGTTTGTTTTGTTTTGTTCTGTTTTTCTTAAAGCCACAAATCTAGAAAACAACTTTGGGGATATTTTCCTTTGTTCTCCTTTTTTTCTTGCTTTTTTTTTTTAAACAATATGTATTTATAGAAAGAGCCTCACAAAGGTGGTTTATGTACAGAAGTGACAATCTCAAAGGTTGCTCAGTAGGGCATTGCAGTAGCACCTTTTCGAGAAGAAGAGAGCTTACATGGTTTAAAATTCTGAGTAGTTGAGTGGGGTGCATCCCCGGCCGGCCCTCGAGCCCGCCTGGCCCTGCTCCCTGAGTCTGGGGCCGCGTGCGGCGTCCCGCTGGCTCCTGTCGCCCTAGGGGGCACTCGCGGCGTGGAGGTGGCCTCTCGGGGGTCGGGGACGCGAGGACAGGAATTCACAGCAAGCGAACGCCCGGGGCGTGCCATGGCCTCCCCGCCGGGCTGAGGGTCGCCTGAGCGGCCAGCTGTCCTAGAAGGGGCCTCCAGGCCGGCCCTGCACCTGCAGGAGGCTCTCCACGAAGGCCACGTAGTCCTGGCTCCGCCCTGAGTCCTCCGTGGCAAGCGGGGTGCCCACACGTGGGCGCTTGGCGGCCTTGGCCTCCTCCCCCGAGAAGGCGGGCTCCTGCGGTGCCCCCGTGCTCAGTGACTGCGGGAGAGCGGAAGCACAGGGTTAGCATGGTGGAGACGCTCTGTGCAGCCCCGGCCACCGTCCATGGCCTCTGAGAGGAGCCAGCTGGACACAGAGCCCTGATGGCTGTGGGGGCTGCTCAGAGGCTCCCGTCTTCCTGCAAACCCCGATCTTGCCAGTGGAGGGGCCCTGCCCTTTGCCCCAGCCTCTGGCTCCCTAGTGGGGTGCCCTGGCTGGAGCTGGGACCGTCCGTCTGGCAGGCCCCATCTGTTCCCCGAGGGACCTCTCTGTGGCTGAGCAGCTGTGGCCAGGAGCAGGAACCTCCCCCATGGGCTCTGCCCCTCAACACCTCGCCACTGGATTAGAAGGAGAATAAAGGAAGCCCATGAGGGCTGCGGGAGCGAAAGCCAGCGCTGCCTCCGCTGCCGCCAGGACTCAGGCTCCCGTTTAATAAGGAAAAAGCTCAGGAAAGCTTTTTTAAGCCGACAACTTGGGAGCCCGTACTTCGCCTGTGCCCCAAAACCTGTGGTGGCTCAGAGGCCACCCTGTGCGGGGTCGGGCAGCGTGGGTCCTGCAGGGCAAGGGGGCTTGGTGGGTCTGCTCCACATTCGTGACAAGGGGAGGGCTCCTCCAACCCTCCCTCCCCACATGACGGGCATCGCCCAGGAGCTGCGCACCCAGAGTCAAGGCAAAGGAAGCGTCTCCTGCCAGGAGCCCATGGGCCAGCTGTGCCGGGGCGGCCGGGACCCCCTTCCAGCAGAGGTGCAGGAGGAAGGGGTGGTCCACGCCACTGGAAGACGCAGTCTGTGCCCCGCCTCGTCCCAGATGGGCTTCCTGAGGAGTCACCCGGAGCCACCAGGCCGGCCGCGTGCACTCACCAGCCGAGAGCGGACCCTCTTGGGCAGCTCCTCCTCCAGCGTGAAGATGTCCCCACGCTTCGCTGTCAGCTGGGACCCGTCCTCAAACTCCACCTGCAGGGGATGTGGCTCTCAGCACTGCCAGGCTGGCAGGTGCTCCAGGCAGGCCACGGCCTCGAGGGCTGGGAGGCCGGCCCCCTCGGGTGCACGGGGCCCGCTAGAGGCCACATGCAGCCGAGCTGAAGCTCATGTCCACCTCTGACACTGCCTGCAGCAAACAGGGATCCGGCGGAGGGTCCCGTCCCATGGTGCAAGGATGACGGAGGACAGGACAGCCTGGGGCAGAGGCGGGGGCCCCGCAGCTTCCACATGGAGACAGAGCCCTCACCCCTCACCTCCTCCCAGCTCGACAGACATCTGTCTCCATGAAGACACAGCCCCAGGACAAGGTGACAGCCACCAGGTGGACACAGAGCCGGGCAGGAGGTGCAGTGCCCTAACAGGGCCTGGGAGGCAGGCGAGACCGGGCAGGGGGATGCAGGGGCCTGAGCTCAAGAGTCCCCAACCAGAGGTGAAGGACAGGGACCCCAGCTTACGTGTGGCCCCCTGAAAACAGCTCGGTCACCTCTTCCCTTCAACTCAGAGACAAATCACCCCCTTCCAGCCTCCCCAGCTGGTGCCTTGTTCCAGGCGGCAGATGCCTGATTGGTGAGGGGCACTGGGAGCACCCACTTCCTCCTCGTTACGCTTGGCGCCCGCTCAGGCTTGCGGAGATTCTCTCAGGGACCCTCTGGCAACACAACACTGTCCATGAAGGGCATGCCAGGGAGGGGCGTGCGTCTCCAGGCCCACCTCATGACTGCGATGGGCGACAGGCGCCGTGTTCCCAAGCCAGGAAAGGTGCAGGGGTCACTCCCCGGCCCTAACCGCCATTCTGCTCCGGGGGAGAAGGTTCCCATAGCAGAGGGCTCGCTTTTCACATTTAAAAACTCGAAACAAGCCGGGCATGGTGGCACGTGCCTGTGGTCCCAGCTAGCCAGGAGGCTGAGGTCGAGGCTATAGTGAGCTCTAATGATGTCACTGCACTCCAGTCTGGGTGACAGATCAAGACCCCGTCTCAAAACCAACAAAAGGGACACATTAAGACCGTCAGAGAAGAGTATAAAAGTCACACGCTAAGACCCTCACGGAAGTGTGTCTGGGGCCAGATGTCCCAGGTAGCGTGCAGGGCGGCAGCCCGGGATCACAGAACCTCCCGCTCTACGGGGGCACAGACCCTGCCTCAGGGCGGCCAAGCCTGAGTCCCTGTGACTCCTCCAGGGATGGCTGGGGATGGAGACAGAGGTGGGCCCTGGAGAGAGTCTGCTGTGGGTTCCACAGGCCTCTTGGCTGGCACAGGTGGCGGGAGAAGCAGGGCTAGGAGTGCCCAGTGTGAACTCTCGGATGGCCAGTTGCCTCTGGGTCATGTCCTGGGACGACAGCACAGATCTCCCGGGGATGTGTGGAGGAACCTGCCAGGAACCAAGGACCTGGGTGCCACCCTCCGGCCCGTCCCGCCCATCTCATTGGTAGAGGGAAGCCACCAGGAGACCCCTTCCCAGCGCCTGCCCAGTGAGGGGAATCTGGGCAGAGGAGTCCTGGTGTCGGGGCCCCAGCACCCTGGAAAGCGATTTCCACCCCCGGTGTGGCCAGGCTCCACTTTGCCACGGGCAGCGGCAGGTTTTGGAGCTCCCACCCCAGGAGTCCCAAGGCCCACCTGCAGCCTTTCCCCAGCCCCCCCGGCCCCGAGTCGGCCTCAGCTTCTGGCAGGCGCAGCACACGGCGACTCAGTCAGGCACACAAGCAGTCTTGCCGGGAGGGGAAGGCGCATTCTAGAAACTCAGCGGAAACTGGCTCAGGTTTCTGGGTCGGGAAGACTGGGGAGATCCGCCCCAGATTCTCAGGGCACAGAAGCGCCTAGGAAGACAGCGCTCACACTGCAGGGTCCAAGTGGGCTCCCGGGGAATCTTCTGTGCTCGGGTAATTTGGGAACTGGGGCCTGATTGGAGACTCAGACTGTTTCCTCCCAGCGCCTCCCTGGAACCTGCTTTCACTATGAGTCTCCACGGGGCGAGCTCTGAAGGGAGGGTTTGCTTTTTAACATTTTGAGAAAACTGGATACGCTTGCAGCTACAGGAAATCAGAAAGGCGTGCGCCTCAGCCCAGGCTCCCTGTGGCGACGTCTTGCCCGGCACTTCTCAGAAGCATCTCGAGGGGTCACGTGTGAAGGAAACGTGTTCCGAGTGTTCC
>NC_045454.1:47540083-47572613 GCF_002776525.5 Piliocolobus tephrosceles
CCTGGGTTCACGCCATTCTCCTGCCTCAGCCTCCCGAGTAGCTGGGATTACAGGCGCCCGCCACCTCGCCCGGCTAGTTTTTTGTATTTTTTAGTAGAGACGGGGTTTCACGGTGTTAGCCAGGATGGTATCGATCTCCTGACCTCGTGATCCGCCCGTCTCGGCCTCCCAAAGTGCTGGGATTACAGGGTTGAGCCACCGCGCCCGGTCTGCATCATCTCATTTCTGACTGTCTCGTTAGCTCGGCTTCCTTGGGGTGAGTTCCCTGACGCTGGCCCCCTCCTGGGCTCTGGTGACATGTCAGTGATCCTGGGAGCACCCGAGCACTGTCCGCTTCCTTCGCCACCAGGGCGGGGGCTGCTTCCGGGGCCTCTTCTGTGGGATGTTGTCAAGATCCACCCTGAGTCTCCCTTGTCGTTTTCCAGCACGGCTGTGCTGTGTACGTTATAAATGGCTATTCATTCATTCACGTGTTTTCTATTACCTTCATAGGTTTCTTGAGAGAAGGAGACTGGCACGTGCTCAGCCTGATCTCTGGAGTAAACTTCCACAGTGTTCTAGAGGTCCTGGCTCAACCTCCCCTCCTTGGAGTCCAGTCCAACCTGCCTGGGCCAGACTCTGAGGCTCCCAGGGCAGGCGGAGGGTCTTGTCACTGTCACACACACCCCACCCATCCTGCCGTGTACGACATGCACCAGAATGCTTCCCAGCAGATATTTTTCTTTTTTTGTTTTTTGGAGACAGGGTCTCAGTGTTGCCCAAGCTGGAGTCCAATGGCTCAATTACAGCTCACTGCATCCTCAGCCTCCTGGGTTAAAGCGATCCTCTCACCTCAGCCTGTAGCTGAGTAGCTGAGATGACACATGCACACTACCACGCCCAGCTAATTTTTAAAATTTTTTTGTAGAGATTGGCGGGGGGGAGGGTCTCACTTTGTTGCCCAGGCTGGTCTCAAACTCTTAGCCTCAAGTGATTCTCCTGCCTCGGCCTCCCAAAGTGCTGGGATTTTCTTTCTTTTTTTTTTTTTTTTTTGAGACGGGGTCTCGCTCTGTCACCCCGGCTGGGGTGCAGGGGTGCACTCTGGGCCCCCCGAAAGCTCTGCCTCCCGGGTTCACACCATTCTCCTGCCTCAGCCTCCTGAGTAGCTGGGACTACAGGCGCCTGCCACCACGCCCAGCTAATTTTTTGTATTTTTAGTAGAGACAGGGTTTCACCGTGGTCTCGATCTCCTGACCTTGTGATCCGCCTGCCTCGGCCTCCCAAAGTGCTGGGATTACAGGCGTGAGCCACCACGCCCGGCCTAAAGTGCTGGGATTACAGGCGTGAGCCACTGCGCCCAGCCCAGCCCGAAACTCATAATCTGAAAGAAGAGCTGCCAGGTGAGCCGAGCGGGAATTATTCTCTTTTGCTGCTGCTTGGGCTGGGCTAAGGGGTGCAAATCAACCTTGCCCTTGGTCTAAGCCGAACACAATCAGGAAGTCCAAGGCTGCCTGAGCCTCCCGTGGGGCAGGCTGGAGCTGAGCAGAAGTGACAGTGTCTGGAGATTGGTGGTAGCTCCCACAGAGCTGGCCACGGGGATGGCTTATCCCTGAAACCACCTGCTTCTCAAGGAGCAGGGAAGACTCTGCAAGGTCCAAGAGTGGTGACCGGGTGGGGCCGGCCTGCACGGCACAGGGTCCTGGACGCTTAGTGACAGGTCTGAGAGCGGTGACCGGGTGGTGACCGCCCCCGTGCCATGCAGGCCGGCCCTGCCCGGTCACCGCTCTCGGACCTGTCACTGAGCGTCCAGGACCCCCCCGTGCTGTGCAGGCTGGCGCCGCCCGGTCATTGCTCTCTGACCTGTCACTGAGCGTCCAGAAACCCCCGTACCATGTTAGCCAGGCTGGTCTTGAACTCCTGACCTCAAGTGATCTGCCTGCCTCGGCCTCTCAAAGTGTTGGGATTACAGGGGTGAACCACCGTGTCGGGTCTAAGATTCCACACTTAAATAATTTCTCTTCCACAATCATGAGAAGCAGCTCACCACCAACTTGATTGAAAAAAAAACCCAGGGGTAGTGAGCTGTACACTCCGAAACGGTGAAAGGGAGAACGTACGTTAAGAAAAACTGAGGCGTCTCAAAGGGAAATGCCACCCGAGTGGAGGCCCCTTTAGCTTTGAAAACGAACAAGCCCAGTGGTTCTAACTCAGGCAGGCGAGCCGAGGCTCAGCTGGGCCCTGCCGGCCTCACTAACCACAGCCCACGCCCGCCAGCGCCCCAGGCAAAGGCACCTGGGCCAGGGCTGTGATCCTCCTGTTCCCACACCTACAAGAAGAGCTTGGCGAAGGCACAGCGGGGCTGCCAGGTTCCGCACTTACCTGGTAGATGTGGCTGGTGACCGAGGAGATGAACTTGGCTTTGTAGAGGTTGCCGTCAGTCCACCGGAGCTCCACCAGCTCCCCCTCGGAAGGGGGTCCCAGCCGGACACAGTCCCTACTCTGCAGGGAGAACAGGCGGGAGGTGAGGTCCCAGCCACACTATGCCGGGGGCTGTCGCTGGGTTTTAGACCCTCTCCACACTGGCAACTAAGGTTCTCTGCCTGAAGCCCCAAAGCCGGCTGCGGGGGCCAGGGGTAGAGGGGCGGTGCAGAGCCCTGACTGCGCGTCGCTTTCTGCTTTGTTTCTGCAGAACACAGTGAGCACTGCTTTTCCTGAAGGGGCCTGGGGCCTGAGGACAAGGGGACCCTGTGGAGGGGTCTGGAGTCAGGCTGCTCCCAATTTCCCCTCTGCCCCGACCCATACTCACCGTGATGCTCTCGGGGTACAGGTTGTCGCTGTAGGAGCCGTCGTCGAAGTTCACTTCGTAGCAGGTCTGTGTGGCAGCACCGATGACGCGGCAGCGGTAGTACAGCCCGTTGCGGTTCTTGGTGATGACCACCTGGCCTAGGGACACGGCCCTCAGGAGCTGGACCTGGGAGGGTGCGGGGGACGGTCAGAGTGGGCGTCGGTGGGGCGAGAGCCGGGGATCGGGGCAATGAGGCGGGCAGGCACTCACAGCATGGCCCCCCGACTTGTGCTTGAGGCAGGTGATGGAGACCACGTAGGGCCAGTCGTCCGGCTCCATGAGCACACCGGCGGCGTGGGCGCAGGTCACGTGGAAGGACGTGGAGCAGTGCTCGTAGGAGCACTGGATGCAGGCACCTGACACCTTCTTCATCCGCTTCCGGCAGTACACGCATTTCTGGGGACGGGGACACAGGCGGGGCATGGGGCTGGAGCTTCCCTAGGGACGCTGGGACGGAGGCCCCGGCCCCTCCCGGCATAGCCTTCAAGGGAGGCATGGTGGGAGTGGCCCTGTGTTCTGCCCGACGAGGGGCCCCCTCCCCAGCCCAGAGCCCGCAGCCTCCCTGGCCAAGTCCTCCAGACCCACTGACCCAGCCACCTGCTGCTCAGCCCCGGGGGAGTCTTCTCCCGTGCCCCCGTGTGTCAGCGACTGCTGGGACAGGCACCAAAGAGCCCCACGTGGTGTTGCTCAGCCAGAGAGGAACACGGGGCGACAGAGATGTGCCCTGGGAACACGGAGTGAGTGCAGACCGTGTGACCCCGTGATCTGCAACCCCCAGGGCTGGCAACCCACAGACACAGGAAGTGGGCTCGTGGGTACAGGGTGGGGGACGGCAGTGACTGGTAATGGGGCCGGTTCTTCATGGGGTGATTAAATGTTCTGGAATTAGATGGTGTGACAGTCGACACAACTCAGAATGTACTAAAAAACATGGAGTGGCACACTTTAGAATGGTTAGAGTGAAGGATTTTTTCTTTTTTTTTTTTTAAGATAAGGTCTTGCTCTGTCGCCCAGGCTGGAGCGCATGGCGCGATCATGGCTCACTGTAGCCTCCAACTCCTGGGCTCCAGCGATCCTCCCCCCTCAGCCTCTTGAGTAGCTGGGACCACAGACGCAATCACCATGCCTGGCTAATTTTTAATTTTTTGTAGAGGTGGAGTCTTGCTGTGCTGCCCAGGCTGGTCTCAAACTCCTGAGTTCAAGGGATCCTCCTGCCTCAACCTCCTAAACTGCTGGGATTACAGGTGTGAGCCGCTGTGCGGGTCCTTTACATCGGATTTTATTTTATTTTATTTTATTTTTTGAGACGGAGTCTTGCTCTGTCGCCCAGGCTGGAGTGCAGTGGCTGGATCTCAGCTCACTGCAAGCTCCGCCTCCCAGATTCACGCCATTCTCCTGCCTCAGCCTCCCGAGTAGCTGGGACCACAGGCGCCGGCCACCTCGCCCGGCTAATTTTTTGTATTTTTAGTAGAGACGGGGTTTCACCGTGTTAGTCAGGATGGTCTCGATCTCCTGACCTCGTGATCCGCCCGTCTCGGCCTCCCAAAGTGCTGGGATTACAGGATTGAGCCACCGCGCCCGGCCACGTCGGATTTTAACAAGAAGCCCTCAGAGAAGCCTCCTTGGTGAGGCGGGAGCACTGGAGAGCCACCTTTCATCCCACGACGCTACTGCTGCAACACCCGCCCCAGTCAGCACTGGGGCCCTGGCGACCACCACACCCACGCCAGGCCCCGATAAGCATTTAATAAGTGGCACCATCACTGCTCTATAAACCATGTTCAAAAGCCAGATGAGCCAAGGGCCTGGAGCAGCGCTGATCGACGGCATTGAGATCTCATTATTTAACTGTCAATACCCAATTCTCCCATCACACAACACGTGCCAGGCGGCGCTCCAGCACGGTGTCCCCCTCCAGCAGAGTGGCCGGTGTGTACGAGTGGTGGCTGTGCTCCCTGAGGGCCTGGGGGTGGGGGAGAGGCCCGGCCTGGACACTGTCAGGTGGGGTTGCTGAGCCATCTTGAACACGTCACCCACAGGCCTCCATCCCTCAGCCCAGGCCCAGGAGAAACCCAGCCCCAGGGTAGCCTGGCACACAGCACCATCCCCTTCCGCCCCGTGGTGGCAGGTAGCCCGTGACCCTGCGTCTCCACGTTGCGAAGAGTGTGCCCCAGGACCCATGAGGCCATTTGTCAGGAGCTGCGCCTGGGGCCGAGGTTGCCCAGAGCCACCCCTCCTAAGACGAGGTCCAGTCATGCCACACGCTGTGGCCACAGGAGGTCGGGCAGGCATTCTTGGCTGTCACCTCCCTCCCTGGGAGCTGCGGTTTGAAGACCCGCGTCCAGTGTTGGCCTGGCCCAGGCCAGTGTGTGCTGGGGAGTCAGGGTCTAAGGCCCTTGGGGGGCCTGGAAGGGCCCAGGTACTGGTGTTTGGTTCAAAATTCCCAGCTCAGTGTCCTTCCTCAGAGGCCACAGGGCTGTGAGGATGACGCAGGGTGGGCTTCGGAGGTCTGCAGGGCACCACGGACTGGAGGAGGCAGGTGGTTACTGCTGGGTACCACCCATGGCACTGTGTCCTCAGTGTGTCACACAGAGGCGCAGTGGCTGTCCACCAACCTGCTTTCACAAACAACCCCAACCCCTGAGGGGCAGAGAGCCCCCTCCTGACCGGGCCCTACCCCTCCAGGCAGGACTGTGGCAGTGGGGAGAGCTGGTGCAGCTGCCCACCCCTCCTGCTGCCCTGAAGCTGCCTCCTCCCATCCCAAGCCCCTCCCAGACCTCCCAGATCTTCCAGGAGCTCCTGGTGCTTCTGCCCGCTGCCAGGAACCTGCCCCGCTGGTAGGTGAGGGGCTTCTCAGCAGCACGCCTTGAGAACCTGGTGCTAACTTGGCCCAGGTGGGCGGCCAGCCGGAGCCCCCTGACTCACCTGGACTGCCTGGAGCCCTGAGCCGGTGGCCGGGGAGTCCTGGAGATAGACTGATGGACGGGTAACCAGGAGTGAGTGCCCCATGCCTGCGGCTTGCCCGTGGCCTGCGAAGGTGGATGGGTGGCTGGGCGAGCAGGAGTTAACCACCACCTCCTTGCAAAGCTCCATTAAGCAGTACAAGCGGGCCTTGTGTAAAAGGATTTTTAATTCATCGTTACAAGCACCGGTAATGAAGAGGCTGCGTCCTGGAAATGTCAGATGATCCATAAGGCGTCAGGGCGGGAGGATTTATCACTGCGCCGGCACCGCACCATTGCTCCACCTGAACCACGGGGCCTTTTACGCCCATGTTTGTGGACCAAGTCACTGGTGCCTCGGAAGCATCACCCGTGGGCTGCCAGCTTCCTAATCGCCCGGCCGTACCAGGCCAGGCTGGCATGACCCACTGCACGCTCTGTTGCATGAATGAGGAAAGAGGGTTCCCCCTCCAGACGAGCCTCTGTGACGGCCTGCGTGGCCCCACCCAGGTGCCCGGCACCTGTGCGCTCCAAGCGCGGCATCCAAGCCCAACAGGCTCGTGGGCGCTTCGCACCAGAGCACGGGAGCCCAGGCTCTACGGTGGGCATCACCCACCCCGCCAGACTGACGTGTCTGCTTCCAGCCCCACCTCCACACGAGCCCGACTGTCAACACCAGGCACTGTGTCCGCAGCTGGGAAGATAAACCAGGCAGGAAAAGCAAGCAGGACGCTGCTGGGTACTACTGGCCGCGGGCCCGGCCTCCAGAGGCCCACAAGACACATGTGCAGAGGCCGGAGTGCACAGGGACAAACGCGTCCTCCCCATCAACGCTACCACATGCGCAGCCCTTTTAGTGGGGACGCGGCCCCAGCAAAGTCTGCATTTCGCTCTCCTCTTCTTTTTTTTTTTTGAGACAGGGTCTTACTCTGTAGTCCCAGCTAGAGTGCAGTGGGGAGATCTCAGCTCACTGCAACCTCCGCCTCCCGGGTTCAAGTGATTTTCCTGCCTCAGTCTCCAGAGTAGCTGGGATCACAGGCATGTCCCATCATGAAGAGCTAATTTTTGTATTTTTAGTAGTAACGGGGTTTCACTATGTTGGCCGGGCTGGTCTCAAAATCCTGACCTCAGGTGATCCGCCCGCCTTGGCCTCCCAAAGTGCTGGGATTATAGGCGTGAGTCACGGTGCCTGGCCTCCTCATCTCCTTTCTGGGCCAGATCCCAAGGCTCTGCAGGAAGCTGATTTAAAGGGCCAGCTGAGTGTCATTTTCCAGCGGGCGTGGATGGCCCCAAGTGCCTCGTGCACAGATGGGCTAGAGGGTGTAAAGCAGAGACAGCCCTGTGGGGCTGCAGCCCAGGCCACAGTCGGCCAAGCCCCTCCAGGCCCCAGGCTCCTCACCTGCAGAACGGACAGCGCAGGATGACTCCACAGGCTCTCACTGTGTGGATCAAACGCAGTGGGTGACACTAGGGGCCTGGGGGGACGAGGCTGCACATTCGACAAGCCCCGAGCAGCTGCTAGTGCTCAGACGGGGTGGTCCGTGCTTCAGGGAGTGGGCCCAGCTCACACCACTGCAGCCCTGCAGAGTGGGGACTGTGGCAACCCCACAGCGCAGAGAAGACGGCCGAGGCAGAGAGGTCGAGGAATCTGTCCCAAGTACACAGCCAGCTGGTGGCCAGCACTGACCACTCCCCGACTGCCCTGTGGCTCCAAGGGGTTCCCCAAAGGGGGGCCATCATTGCTGAGAGCAGAAGGAAGCCTCGCAAGCCCCCACCATGAGGCCCCGCCACGCCCAAGGAGGCTGCGTGCATCTGCAGGGGGCCCTCGATGTGCACCAAGAGTGGAGCAGCAGAGATCCTCCAACTCAACCACAAAGGCCAAGCAACCCAGGCAAAGAATGGGCAAAGGAAACACACGTTTCTCCAAAGATGGCATGCAGATGGCCAACAGGACTGTGCAAAGACGCCCAGTGTCACTGACTGCCAGGGAAACACAAATCAAACCACAGCGAGACCATCTCGCACCTGCTAGGGCGGCTGGTACAAAAAAGTCAAAGGTAGGTGTGGGTGAGGACGAGGGGAAGAGGAGAGCCCAGCACCCTGGGGGTGCGAATGGGAGTCCATCCAGTCGCAAGGGAGGGCAGTTTCCTCCAGTGCTAAAAACAGAGCTGCCCGACAGTCCAGCAATCCCACTGCTGGGTCTGTATCCACAGGAAATGACATCAGAATCTCCAAACCACAACCACACTCCCACATCCGCTGTGGCACAACCCACAACAGCCAGAAGGCAGAGACATCGGCGGGTGCCCGGATCAACACAACGCGGTCCATCCACACGGCGGAACATCACTCAGCCATGAAAATTTACTCAGCCGAATTTTTTGGCACGTGCTTGTGGTCCCAGCTACTCAGGAGGCTGAGGCAGGAGGATCGCTTGAGCCCAGGAGTTTGAGGCTGCAGAGAGCTGTGACCACACCACTGCACTCCAGCTTGGGTGAGAGTGAGAGGCCCCGTCTTTTAAGAAAGAAGCCAGTCGCAGAAGAATAAAGACTGCACAATCCCACTCACGTGGGGTCTATAATACAGGCAAACACACAGAAGCAGACTGCTGGGCGCCGGGGCGGGCGGAGGGAGCTGCTGCTGCTTAGCACGTGCGAAGCGTCAGTTATACAAGACCGGTGAGCAGGCCACAGAGCCCTGCTGCCCACTGCTGGGCCTGTGGTGAAAGCTGTACGGGACCTCAGATGCTTCTTAAGAGGGTAGATCTCATGCTAAGCACTGTTAGAATTTTTTTTTTTTTTTTTTTTTTTGAGACAGGGTCTGTCTGGCTCTGTCACCCAGGCTGCAGTGTAATGGCACGATCACAGCTCACTGCAGCCTGGATATCCTGGGCTTAGGCGATCCTCACACCTCAGCCTCCTGAGTAGCTGGGACCACAGGTGTGGTGTCACCACGACCAGCTATTGTTTTTTATTTTTTTATAGAGATGGGGTTTCACCACGTTGCCCAGGCTTGTTATAATCAGAAAAACAACAAAAATCGGAAGGCCCGGTTGTGTCGGGGCATGTGTAGCGCCTCTGCTTTTGTGGAAAGGTGGAAACTGCATGGGCTGCTTGGTCCTGCAGAGGACGCCCCCGAGGCTGCACCTGACGGGGCCTGCTTATCTCTGGCACCCTTGATGCCTTTTGACTTTTGTACCTTGCACCTCAGGGAACGATTCAAAAAATAACACGCCTGCTGAAGTCGGGGTCACTGGCTTCCTGAAAGCTGCCCACCACGCCCGTGGACACGCAGAGCTTGGAGGAAAGACCGCTTCGGATGGCGCAGGTGGGGAGCCGAGCCTGGCCCGCGGCCCTAGAGACATGGGCAGGGTGGGCCTCGACCGCAAGGACCTACCAGCTTCCACCGCTGCTCGGGGATGGCGCTGATGTCCACAGGGTGGCGCTCAATCACGTTCAGGAAGCGCGCCTCGGGGACCGCGATGGCGCAGATCACGTGGATCCACCTGGGAGGGCAGGTGGGGCGGGGTCAGGTGCGCCTTTGAGGATCTGGGCTGGCCACAGAGGGCTGGGTGTGATGCTGCTGTCGGCTGGGTCAGGACCTGGGGACCTTCAGGGAGGTCGGGGCAGGTGTGTGCTCCTCCTCAGCCCCGGCCACCCCATCTGTGACACGGGGCTGTTACGCGGAGGTGATGGCTGACCCCTGGGCACTAGGGTCACACCCTTCAGAGCCTCAGCCAAGGGCAGGCTCCCCTCCGGCCCCCCAGTCCCCACGCGCAGTGCCACCCACCTCCTGTCGGTGGTCATCTGCAGCGCGCCTCCTCGCAGGTTGCACAGGCAGCACTCCTGCAGAGACCAGACGGCCCTGGGTGAGCAGGGCTCGGAGCAGGCTCCCCACACGCTGCTTGGGGCCTGATCCGCCAACTGCAGCCCTCGGCCCTTACATTTCAACCTAGCAGCCACCAAAGTGACGGGCGGGAATCCCTTGGGTTCCACCCCCTCAGGGCAGAGGTGAAGGAACCCAGGCCCATCGGGGGGAGACTGTGCCCCAAAGTCAGCCTGCTGGAGTGGGGCCGGGGCCCGAGCCTCTCAGAGTACCACCACCGCTGCAGGGAGCGAGTTACCGCAGTCCAGGCGTGGGCCGCGCACCGGGAACACGTCCAGCCTTCATTGACCAGCTCGGGACGGATGCCATAGCAACCTGGAAGACAGTGGGGGCTGGCTGAGATCTGGAGGGCAGGTGAGACTCGCGGGTGCCGAGTGAGACTCAGCGGGAGGGGCCAGGTTACTCGGGGGCCAGCATCCGCACGTGGAGAGACGGCGCCTCCGCACACAGCTGCAGCATTCAGGGTGCCTGCTGTTCCCACCCTCTGAGCTTCAATCCAGGCCACTGCACGTGGAGCGAGAGAAAGGTCTGGAAGCTGCGTGTGTGGAAGGAGGACGCAGGAAGGGGAGCAGGGTCCCCTGAGCTCCAGCTGGGTCTGCTGCACTCAGTCTGGTGGTATCTTGAGGGCCCCTCCTTGTTGGGGGTCTGCACCCCCAAAAGCGGCTCCTCCTGCTGTGTCCAGAAAGGACAAAGCCACAAAGACAACTCATTTTTGGATGTGGCCCTGGGTCTGGAAATGGGGAAAGGGCATGAAAGGCCGAGTCATGCCCCCAAAGTGAGGGCAGGGGTGCCGCCTGCCCCCAGGGCTCTGCCTCCGCTGGGGTCGCTGCCCTGCAGTGTGGAAGGGGCTCTCTGCCAGTGCTGGTGGCCACTGAAGAGGCTGGGGGGGGGAACCTCACTGCCTCCAGAGCAGCAGGGTGGTGGGCACGGGCTGGGGGTGGGGGCATCTGCTGGCGTAGCCCTGGCTGGGGTGGCCTGGCTGTGGCAGGCCTGGGACCCTCAGCAACCCTTCCCCCACGTCTCAAACCCAGGCCCAGCAAAGCAGAGTGAACAGCCTCCCAGCCAGGAGACAACGCAAGCCCCAGGCAGGCCACTGCCAGGAGGAAACGGACAGAGATCTGTGGCTACCTGCCGTGGCCAGGGGCACAGAAAATTAAACGTCTCCAGAAAGCCCTCCTCCTGCCCTGGAAGTCCAATTCCTGGCATCGCCCCCTCACGCCTGAGAAAGAGACAGACATCCATTTTCTTGTCTGTGACCACGGTCGAGCCTCAGGATTGGGGAGGGGTCCCCGAGAGCAGAGAGAAATCAGATGCCCTGACCACGCTGCAATCTCACTGTGACCATCAGTTTCAACCATGGCCCCAAATCACAGGCGTAGCGGGTGCCTGAGCTCCTCCTGCTGCCTCCCAAGCCTTGGGGAAGACTCGGCAGAACTGTCCAGAGGCCCAGTGAGGAGGAACCCTGCCTGGGCCAAGGTCAAGGGCAGGGATGTCTGCCCCCAAAGGCTACTTGGCAGAGACAGTCATTCTCAGGGAACACAGCCTGTGGAGAGAGGGGGTATCTGGCCCATTTCTTGCTCTGGCCCTAGGGTGAGCTTCTGGGTGTCAGGGACAGGGCGGGATGAGCCCAGTTCCCCTTGGAGCAGAGGATTCCTCCGCGGAGGCTGGCACCAGAGGCTGGCACCTGGGCCTGCACTGGCGTCTTCTGGACGCTGGGAGAGGTGGAGGGCCTGTCCTGCCCCGGGGTGACATGGGGTCACCCAGTCCTTCCATGGCCACAGCCTTTCCCCCTGCTCTAGATGGTGGGACCACAACGGGAAGGACGAGAAAGTCAGAAATTGCAGGAAGTCACCGGAAGAGGCCCCTGCCCTGGCCCTGAAAGTGCAGCATGGGGAGAGGAGCCGGCGTGGCCCTCCGCACGGGAGGATGGAGCCCCCACCGGCGCCCCCACCAGCACCCTGAGGGAGGGTGCGGCTCCTCTGGGCCCCACAGTGGCACTCACTGGCGTGGACCTGCAGGCAGCACTTGCCACAGGCGATCAGGGGGCTGGTCCCATCGTCGCCGATGTAGGAGTTGGCAGGCAGCGGCTCCGTGTTCTCGCCGCCAGAGGTGAAGCACATCTCGGGGATCAGCGGTCGGGTCTTCTGGCCGCTTCTGGAGGGCAGTGTGGCCGAGGAGCCCTCCCCGAGGGAGGCTGTGGGTGCCTCCTTCTCGGTCTGTAGGGCCTGGAGGGGAGAGGGGGCCTTCAGGGGACAGAGCCATGTGCAGGGTAGGCAAGTGGGCGGCACAGACCTCTGTCAGGGCACCTGCCCCGGGCTTCAATGCCCCCCGGCTCTGGCAGGGGAGGTCGGGGAGATGCCCAGAGCCACCTCGGCCCCTCTTCTCACTCCTCCAGAAAGCCAGGATCCCCAAATGCTGTCTGACCCTATCCCCAACCCGTTGAAGACCTTCCCGTGAGGGTCGCATCCAGACGTAGAACTCAGGCCGGCCTGCGTGACCCCTGGTGATGGGTGGCCCCTGGTGCTGGGGTATGCTGAGGGGTGTGTGACAGAATGAGTCTCTGCACTCTGCCTGGCAAGGGGAGTTAGGAAGATGCATGTCTGAAGTGGCGTTCCCGGCCCTGTGGCTCCCTGCAGCCTCTCTGGCCTCACAAAGGACAGCAAGTGCCTGGAGACGGTGTCGGCTGTCAGGTCTTGTCTATCTCAGGAACCAAAGCACTAAATCCTGCTCACAGATGCAGGTGCAGGCAGCTCCCAGCAGCAGGGCCCCGAGACAGGCTTGCCGCCCTCGGCACAGCACCCTCGCTGGCTCTGTCCACCCAGACCTGGCCGGGGCACAGGCCTGGGGGCTGAGGTCCCTGACCCAGGGCAGCTCTGCCAATGCCTGGACATGCTGGGCATGGGCTAGGAGCTGGGAGTGCAAAACACGTGGGTCAGGTCCTGTCCTGGGGAGGCTGCACATCCAGGGAAGGAGAGGAGGGGGGATCCAAGAGATTCTGAGGAAAATGGCTGGGCTGGGTGCTGATGCCTGGGATGGCTGTGGGCAGAGGCCAGCTCCCCATCTGGGTGCAGAGGACAGGCGAGGCCAGCGTGGAAAGAGTACCAGAAACGGGACCTCAGCCAGGTGCCCAGCTCAGCTAGACAGGCCAGGGCTTGCAGGAGCCCCGCCCGGCCACCCAGGTGGTGTACCCGGGCCTTCACGCCACCCCCACCCCCCCCGGCCCCTCTCAGCACCCCTCAGGCTGGGCGCTCCCTGAGGCCAGTGACCCCGAGCCTCCGCACCCTCCCGCTGCCCCGTCCACCATGGCTCATGCTGCGGATGTGCACGTTGGTAAGCTTCACTCCCACAAAACCCAGAGACCAGGCTCCGCCTACAGCTATCAGGAACAAGCCCTCACAACTCAGGGTGCTGGCCAACACCCCTCCCCGCGTGAGAGAGGGAGGCATGTGGGGTGCCCTGTCCTTCGCCCTCTGCCGCTGCCCCTGCCTCTGGGGTTCCCTGGGACCCGCAAGGCCCGCCTGCCCACCTGGCAGTAGGGGTAGAAGAGCGTGCATATGGCGCAGTAGGGCTCCGTGCGCGCAGCTGCCGCGTTGAACTTCCTCTCGGCCTGGAAGCTGGCCGCCCTGTTCTTCCACTGCAGGGACAGCAGCGGCCTCAAGGCCTCGGGGTCACTCACGTCTTCCTCCCCGGAGAAAGGGGACGCCTCTAGAAGAACGGGGGAGAGGGAGAGACACTTGAGTCCCCTGAAAACTCATCCAAGGAATCACCCCAACTGCCCAGGAGATGGCCCTGGGTCTATAGCCCTGGCTGCCCACAGGGTCCCCTGGCCCATAGCTCCCCCTCCACCTGCCTCCTGGCTTTCCCATTCTCCACGATGCCCATCAAGCTGGCACTGCAGCGTCCCATCCCATCAACAGGAGGGGACACGTCCGTCTCGGCCGACTGCCACCCAAGGCCGGAGCCCCCAAACGTGGTTCCTCTGAGCCCCTCCCCCAACACCTAGCTCTCCCTGGACATCTGGAGCCGTCCACTCGCCCGGGGCCTTCCGGGCCAAGGACCGGCCAAGCTCAGTGTCCAGCCCTGCCCCGCTGCCCTACACCCGTCCTGGGGTCTGAGTATGTGTGGGGGCGTCGGCAGTGACCAGAGAGACTCAGAGACACTGTCCTTCCTGTCTTGGGCAGGCACAGATTCCCTGAACTCAAGGGAGGTGCCGGAGGAGTGTGGCAGGGAGGCAGGAGGGGCTATGCCCAGGGCTGGGAGGCCAAGGCAGCCTGTGCCGGGGAGAGGTGCGTGACAGGGAAACTCTGCTGAGGCCTGCTGGTGAGAAGCTACAGTTGTCGCTCTCCCGCCCGTCGCCTGTTCCCATTGGACTCTAATGGTCTCCATTGCCAGCTGTCACACCTCAATCTCCCCACCTCCCCTCCCTGAATCTCCTGTGGACACAGGGGTGCTGTCCCCAGGAAGTGGGGTGCCCATTCCTGTGGCCCAACCCTCAGCCCAACCTAAAGGGGATCCTGGGGTCCTGGGTTCAGTCCAGCTGTGGCACTGCCCCTGGTTCACCTAGAGGAGGGCAGGGCAGGCTCCCTGAGGTGGAGACCCAGGACTCCCACGGGGAACTCAGGAAGCCCTTAGGCCAAGACTCCTCTAAAAACCCAAACCCAACAGTCCCGCCAGCTGAGCCCAGGGAAGGCCCTAAGAGGCCCTGAAGCCCTGGGGATGAGAACAGAGCCACTGGTTGTGTCTGTCACTCACGACCCCAGGATACCTGGGGTTCTGGGGCCGTGATGATCTCACAGGCAAAGGCTCCGGTCTCACCAAAGGGTCACAGTGGGGTGTGGGGAGTGGGGGAGTCCACGGAGGCCCTGGAGGTGCCTTCTGGAAAGATATCCGGGTAGAAGGCAAGGCCCCTTCCCGAGGCAGCTCGAGAGGCTCCTGGTCATGCCTCTGTCCCCCTGCCGATTCCTCCACTCCTGGGAGCTCCCGCCCTGTGATCTCAGGCACTTCTAGAACCCTCCTCTCCCTACCCCTCAAATTGCATGCAGGATGAAAGACGCCATCCAGACCATTTTCAGATTCTACATGCATCCCCAGTGAAAGGCCAAAGCGGAAGATGAAAAATTGGCTTAGCAAGACTTCTGCACACAAGACAGCAGCTCTCGGCTGAGGGTTAAATTGAAGATTCCATCTTCTCCCCTCCCACTCAAAGCCTCGCAGGAGCCTTTGGTCCAACCTCTCCAAGGCCCGGATGGCCTGTGCTCAGCCCTGGGAGGAATCTTCCATGGGGAGGCACGAGCTTCCCGGCCCCGAACCGCCCATCGTGGGCAGCCCAGCCAGCAGAGCCAAGCCGGGCATCTCTAACAGCAGCTGCCTCCCTACACGTGTGATCGCCTGTCCCGATGACAGCCTGTCCTGGGTAACTGCTTACCCTGGGTGACCACCTATCGGGGTGACTGCCTGCCCTGGGTGACCACCCATCGAGGGTGATCGTCTGCCCTGGGTAACCACCTATCGCGGTGACTGCCTGCCCTGGGTGACCACCCATCAAGGGTGATCATCTGCCCTGGGTGACCACCTATCGGGGTGACCGCCTGCCCTGGGTGACCACCCATCGGGGGTGACCGCCTGCCCTGGGTGACCACCTATCGGGGTGACCGCCTGCTCTGGGTGACCACCTATCGGGGATGACCACCTGCCCTGGGTGACCACCCATCAGGGGTGACTGCCTGCCCGGGGTGACCACCTGCCCTGGAGTTACCACCTGCCTGGGTGACCAGGCTGGGTGAGGGGTTTGCCTCTGGTCATGCAACTTGAATACAGTGGCCTTCCCCCTGCCCCCGAGGCAGCCGCAATACTTTTGAGAACAGACTTCTACTGCTGGCCGTTTCTAGCACGGACATGGCTGTGGGAACGCTGGCAGTGGAAACTAGCTGGAAACTGGGAGAGGATATACGTTGACCCCACCCGAGCTCTCAGGCCCCACCTGGCTATCCCGGAACTCTGACCCCATTTCCATCCCCTCCATCTGGTAGCGGTGGCCAGCACTTCTGCCCCCACCCCGTGGCCCCTGCCAGGCGCACAGTCATGCTCTGTTAACACTCCGGAGAACAGGAGCAGCCAATGGTATCGAGCAGGTCGGGGGCTGCGAGAGGAAGTGCAGCCTCGTGCACCTGGGAGCCGGCGGGGGCACCCAGCCCAGGCCTGGGGGAGGGGTGCTGGCAGGAGCCGGGTCTGCATGGAGGACGCAGTGCCAGGCCTGGTGATTCCAAGTGCCCGCAGCCCCCATTTTCCAGAGAAGGCGGCAGAGCCACAGAAAGGCCTGCGTTCAGGGGAAGAGACCGGAGGCCACAGGGGAGCCGGGCCCCCCCACGAGCAGCAGCAGAGCTGGGCCGAGAGCCGACTTGGGGACGCCCACTCACCCTCGTCACTCGAGGCCTCCTGTTTGACCACCGACAGCGGGGACCGTGTGGGCGGCCGGCCCAGGGGATGGCGCCGGCTCTTCTTGATCTCCATCTTCAATTTGGAAAATGTGGATGGTGCCTGAAACACACAACAGGCTGCAGTGAGGGCCCCGCTACAGACCCCTGGGTGGGGCCCCCTTGGAGCCACACAGCGGCTCAGTGTGCCTGAGGCCTGAGTCTCCTCCCCTGGGGCGATGGTCCCAGCAAAGGGCCACAGGGCTCCTCTGTTCTCTAACTACAGACACCCCACGTGCCCTGTGAGAAGAACCACGGTTCCCTGTGAGACCAGCAGGCAGCCCTCCCCCCCCCTCCTCCCTGCCCCCCCCCCCCCGCTCCCCTCTGCCCCACCTGTCCTCCTCCTCCCCGCCTCCTGCCTCCCCCGCCACCAGCTCCCCTCTGCCCCACCGGCCCCCCTTCTCCCCGCCTGCCCCCATCCACCCCACCTGCCCCTCTCCGGCCCGGACTTTGGTCTCCACACGACCAGCCCCACTGCTGGCTCCACCGTCCTCTGGCCCCATCAGCTCCATCGGGGAGGCTGGCTCCTTCCAGGTCGGGCCCTTCTGGGCAAAGTGCTCAAAGGCCTGCTGGCAGGACATGTGCTCCTGGTTGAAGGCTGCCTTGCCGGGCCGCGGCACCACGTATAGCATGGGGATGATGGGCCGAGGCTTGGCATCTAGCTCCTCACTGGGCACCTCAGGGGGCACGACGTTGAGGGGCGCTGGCAGGGGGCTCTCCTCCGTGGCCGAAGGGCCCGGGCCCAGCACCGGGGGCTCCAGCGCGGATGGCAGCCACAGCGCCTCCTCCGAGGGGAAGTGAGCAGGCGGCGGTGGCAGCTGTGGGGGCAGGGGGCCGAAGCTCTTCTTCTTCCGCTCGTTCTTGGCCTTGGTTGGCCGCAGCTTGCCCCTCCCATCCTCTGTGGGGAGAGGAGAGGGCGGTCAGGGAGGAGAACCTGGGCTCAGGTGCTGGTCCCACGCTCCCCAGAAATCCCCCAACCTTGGCTGGGATGGTCGAGGGCCCCTTCCAGCCCAGAGAGGCCACACGAGCATGGCGGGGGCAGAGAACACCGGCTTCGGGCCACCTCAGATCACCGCAGGGGTACCAGGCCAGGTACCCCCAGGGCCTTGGTCTCCCCAGAACGCAGGCGCAGCAGCAGCACTCGCCCGCCAAGGCCTGTGAGGACCCACCAGGTGTTGCTCTAGGTGCCTTCTGGGGTCACGGCAGGTGGGGAGACGCATCACCAAACCCAGTCGGAGGAGGCTGCTCTGTCTTCCGGGCTCCCACCTGGGTGGGCTACACCAAACGGCATTTCCCCGGGTGGGGGTGCGGGAGAAGCACTTTTTGTGTTCTTGAGTATCTGAACTGTTTACGTTTCTTCTGTTGATGTGGAAACGGTAAGGGTTTTGCTTCTGACAGAAGTAAAACCTTGAACAACGCACAAAATCTTAATGAACCTCAACCGGGCCGGGTGCGGTGGCTCATGCCTGTAATCCCAGCACTTTGGGAGGCCGAGACAGGTGGATCACAAGGTCAGGAGATCGAGACCATCCTGGCTAACACGGTGAAACTCCGTCTCTACTAAAAAATACAAAAAATTAGCCGGGCGCGGTGGTGGGTGCCTGTAGTCCCAGCTGCTGGGGAGGCTAAGGCAGGAGAATGGCGTGAACCCGGGAGGCGGAGCTTGCAGTGAGCCAAGATCACGCCACTGCATTCCAATCTGGGCCACAGAGCCAGACTCCGTCTCAAAAAAAAAAAAATGAACCTCAACCAGGCGGTCATGTGAGCAGACCAGGAGCGTCAGACAGGCCTGTAGGGCCTGACACCCTTCTGTGTGGAACTCCCCAGGGTCAGCACTGGGGACATTTCCTGACAGGTGACGGGGAGGGGCCAGGTGACACATGTCTTTGGTGGCATTTTACTTTGGGGCCAGGATGGGTGTGAGTAAAGCAAATAAAACTGGGATGGGCAGCCTGGCTGGCTGAATCACAGCGCCCCAGAGGCGTGTGGGTCCCAACTCTCCCAGATATGTGGATGTGGGACATGACAGAGGGACACGGGGGACTCTGGCAGAGGGGACTCTGTGGGCGGGACTGAGTGAAATGGGAGGTGATCCTGGATGATCCGGGAGACCCAAAGTCCTCACAGGGCCCCCACAAGACGAGGCGGGAGGGTGAGAGTCACAGAGAGCCTGGAAGAGGCTGCACTGTGCTTGTGAAAGGAAAGGAAGGGACCCGAGCTGAGGGATGCAGGGGCCTCTAGATGCTGGGAAAGCTTTCTGCCCTGGAGTCCCCGGGAGGGCCGGGCCCTGCACACAGCTCCATGTGAGCCCAGCGGGGCTGTGTCGGGCTGTGGGAAGCTTGTGCTGGGGCGATCCCTCTGAGGGCCACTGTGCTCAGGGTGAATTTTGGCATGGCACCTCGGAGCCCTGTCCTCAAGGAGACCAGCCTGGCTGCATAGCGCACTGTGGACCCCACAATACTGTGAGCCCTGGAGCCCCAGGGCCCTGCCTGCTCCATCTGGAGAAGGGGGACGGGGCTCAGGCCCCCATCTGTGTCTCCAGGCCCCAGGGCTCTCAGTGCTCTGTGAAGAGGGACAGCGGCTGGTGTCAAGGGATTCTCCGGTTGTGGGGCTCTCAGTGCTAAAACCGGAAGGCCCCAAGCAGACCAGGATGAACCCGTCACTCTGCTAACATTTCACCACCTCCACCTCCCCCAACAGGCTGGAAAAAAAAGGAAAAATCAAGGGAAGGAAATTCTTCTCTGCACACTAAACTGTTGACCATGTGGCACTTAACGGGTTCTGGTTTGGAGCACAACGCCCACATCTTACTACTTGCTATAAAACCCACCACGCGCTGCCCCCAGTTCCACAGTCCAAGATGCCAGGACCAGCGGTAAGTGCTGAGAGCCTCAGTGACGAGGCTCCCAAGGGCCGGCGATGACACTTAACCCTTGACCCACACTGACCCCAGGAAGGGTCAAGTGAGGACCCTCCCCCAGCAGACCCTGTAGCCAGGAGGAAGTCACACTGCCCCACCTACTCCCACGAGGGGCTCCCAGCCCACAGCCTCCCCCAGGGATGGAGGCAGCCTTGCCCTCCCTGCTCCAGCTCTCCTCCCCACACCCACCCCAGCTCCATCTGCAGGCTTCGGGGACTGCCCACGGTGTCCTTGGAAGGCACACACCCACCAAGAGGGACAGGCAAGCAGCCATAAGGCGAAGGCAGCCCCCACCACTGCCCTGGCCCCCACCCCTGCTAGTCCTGAGCATTCTGGGGCACTGGGGACACTGGCCGGGCTCCTCCCTGACCTCTACCCCGGCAGGGGAGCCTGGAACACCACCAGCCTGGCCTTGCGGGGAGTGCGGTCTTCCCCTCCGCTGGTACCTGGGCCCCTCACTGTTATCTGACCCCCTCCACTGGTATCTGGCCCCTCCGCTGTTATCTGGCCAGGGGAGGTAAACAGTGGACACGGCAGACAGGCTGGCGTGGGAAGAAACACTTCTTCCTCTGCAGATGCCAGAGGGGAGACACGCCTCCCGGGCAGGCTGGGAGTGGAGGCATGGAGATGCAGAGGGGAGGGGCTCCTTCACCAGGGCTGGAAGCTTCACCACAGGAAGCTGGAGCAGCCCCGGCAGGCTGCAGAGGCCACGTGCCTCACCCCGCGCACCTGTCAGGAAAGCCACCGTCCTGCGAGTGTCAAAGGCACTTGAGGACAAACAGCTTTGTTTCCCTAAGGAAATCCAATATTCCTTCACCCACGATAGCGCCTGCCCAGCCTCACTCAGGACGGCAGATCTGATCTGCCTTCCACACTGCAGGCTGCGGTGCCCATCCAGGCTCACCGGGGACTGGGACTCAGGCTCCCCCACGGCTGGGCCGGCTTCCTGAGCCAGGGCCACCCGGTCGGGTTCAACTCCAGGGGTGGGGGCTGGCATGGGATCTGGCCCAGGAGGGCCCCACCTGGGGCATCGATGGTCTCAGGAGAGGGAGGAAGATTCCAGGACACAACCTCATGGCCTCCAGCTGCAGGGCTGCTCAGTGCACATATGAGGAAGTGGGGAAGGAGGTGATGAGGAACCGCTCATCAGAGCCCCCGCCCGGCACCCCCACCCACTCCTCACACACAACAGGCAGCTCCGCACACAGGGGACTCCAGCCGGGGCTGTGGGGGCCAGGGACGCAGAACTGGGCTGTCCTCACACACAACAGACAGCTCCACGCACAGGGGACGCCAGCCAGGGCTGTGGGGCCAAGAACACGGAGCCAGGCTGTCCTCACATGAGACCACAGGTGTCTGCTCGGAGGGTCCCTGGGGAGTCCCCACCTCTCTAAGGGGCTGGCATCCTGTCCCCACCCACGGGGCCTCCTGGGACCTGAAGGGCGGCTGGTACGACCGCCCCAGGCCCTGGTTCTGCTCGGGAGGCAAGGCTGGGTGGGAGCTGAGGCCAACATCGGCCCCCAGGCCTCCCAGGGGCTGTCCTCTCACCAAGGGCCACACTGTAGGGCTCTGTCCCTCCTCCGCCAAGGACAGGGATGGCCCCAAGTCCCGCTTCCCCACAGCCCTCCCCGGTCGGCTGCCTAGTTCTGTCTCCCAGAGGGACCAGGCATGGGAGACAAAGGAGGATGTAATTTGAGCCTCGGGTGCCCGGCTGATGGGTGCCACCCCATCCCCTGCCTGGAGACAGCAGTGAATGACAATGCCGGCAGCCTCGAGGCACTTCACACACAGCCCAAGCCTGCTAGCGCCCTGGATTCTCAAACTTGCAATAACAAGTTTCCAGCCCTTTCCCTGTTGGCTCCCAGGCTCTGTGAAGCCCCGGCAGATGCACAGGGGACCCTGTTAGAGGGAGACACCGAAGACCAGGAAGGACACCGAAAGACGGCAGCACACTCCGCAGCCATTCCTCGGGACTCTGTCCTTGCCACGGGGACCACATTCCACAGAGGCCTTGGCACATCCCTCACCTGCCTGGCCTGAGGGAGGCGAGCAGGGACCATGGTACAGACGGGGCCCAGGGTACACGCAGGCCCCTGAGGGCAGCCAGCTGAGGACCCGCCCAGGCCCCCCGAGGGCAGCCAGCTGAGAACCTGCTAGCACTCTTTTTAGGGGAGAGGGAAGGTGTCACAGCAGAACCCCCACCATCAGGGCTCACTAGCCTGCCTGGGGTACCGGGGTCACTTCTCCTCAGCACCTGGGTTTCCACCAGAGCCTCCAGCAAACCCCAAGACAGGCCCGGAGGCCCAGGCTGCCCTGTGGAGGGGGGGGCAAGAACCACTCATTTGCAAGGACACCGCTCAGTCCCTGCCCCAAGGCTGCCGAAATCAAGCCACCAGCTGCGGCCTGGCTTCCAGAGCCCTCCCTCAAGTTTCGTGCTTGGCCGCCATGCCTGGGCCAACCCAGCCCCGGTCTCAGGGGCTCCCTGGCCACCCCCTCCAACACCGCCACCCTCCCGTGCTGAACCCACAGCCGGGTGTGCCTGACGGTCCCCGAGGCCCAGCTGGAATGTGCTGGGGGGTCCCCGGGCTGAGCTCGCAGTCCCTCACTATGAGCTGGGGCCGCCCTCCAGACGGAGGACATGGCAGCCTTTGCTCGCCGTGTCCTAAAGCCAGTCGCCAGCCACGAAGCCTCTCCTGAGAGCAGCACTCCAGGGTAAGGGGAGGGGAAGGGCTAGGGGCTAGCTGCTGTGCTCATCGCAGCTTCTCCACCCTCTGGGAGGCAGGACAGCACTGTGCCAGCCCTCTTGGCTCTGCCCCCCGACCCTGTGTGTCACTGCAGGCCTTCTTCCAGGAGGCGGGGCCTCCCCACAGGCTCAGGAGAGGTGGACGAGGCCACCTTCCTGCCTTCTGCCTGGCTCTGGGGTCAGGGCTGGCTGGTGGGGCTGCTAGTCCCTCCTAGGGCTGGGCAATAGGGCGGCCGCTCTTCCCAGACCTCAAAGCAGCCAGTAAGAATGGGGTAGGGGACGCCAGCGGCCACTGGGAAGCAGCCTCCCAACTGTCCCTCAGGCCCCTCCCGTCCCGAGGGGCTTCCTCCCCGATGCTGACGACTCCCAGCCCCGTGAGCAAGAGGTGCCGGCCCTTTCCCAGCTTGTTCCATATGAAAACACAGAACCCCACACCCCACTGCTAGGCCCTGAAAGGTGCCTCAGCATCATAACTTTTAGGGGCGTGAAACTGGCATTCAAGGGGGACCAGAAACCGCTTCAGGAAATCTTTCACGCATCCCTGTGGCATGCGTTTCCTGTGGTGTCCCTGACTGTGAATATGCATCTGTGAGGCTCTCTCAAGATAAACCTCCGGTCCAGAGGTTCCTGGGACTGCAGGCTCCTGGGAGAAGGGTTGTGTCCAAGAAAACACCCACCCTTGCCAGAGTGGGTCCTCCTCAGAAGGAGTCTCTGTCGTGGAACAGAGATAAGGGTGTCCAGGTCGGTTGGTGGGGGGGGGAAGCTCCAGCCCTGAGCCCTCCCTGGGCAGAGACCCTGACATGGCACCAAGGTGGCCCCAACCCTCTTCGCTGGTCCCTGGCCTTTCTGTGGGGGGTTGATCCCTTCAGGGACCCGTGGAAGCCACTGGCCTCAGAGATGCACCAGGTCCAGCCTCCTGGCACTGTGACCACTGCACAGGGTGTGTGGACCCCCAGAAATCTCGGGAGGGGGTGAGTTGCCCTGTACATCTTTAAGCAGGATGGTGAGTGACCAGGCCAGGGCCTCGCCTACGCCAGGCAGCTAGATGGGGCACTGGTTTCCACTCCCTCCCATGCGGCATAAGCTTCTCTCCAGCGGGCAAGTCGGGGAGGGAAAGCCGCCCATCCAGCCAGGACCATGCATGGGGAGGGGAGACCAGAGGCGAACCAGGACCCCCTGGTTCAAGACCTCCCCGAACCTGAGTCTCTTGGGGGCCAAGGCCATGGTGAGGCCCAAGTGAGAACAGGTAACGCCAGGGCTGGGAAGGGTGTGGCTGTCTCGTCAGTAGGCTTGGGCAGATTAGTAAATAAGTCACATTAATTAAAAGAGAGCTGGGCACAGTGGCTCATACCTGTAATCCCAGCACTTTGGGAGGCTGAGGTGGAGCCCAGGAGTTCAGGAGCAGCTTAGGCAACATAGCAAGACCTCATGTCTACTAAAAATTTTGAAAAATGAGCAGAGCTGTGGTGCACGTCCACAGTCCCAGCTACTCAGGAGGCTGAGGTGGAAGAATTGCTTGTGCCCAGGAAACCAACGCTGCAGTGAGCCATGACTGCACCACTGCCCTCCAACCTGGGTGACAGAGCAAGACTCGGTTTCAAAAAAAAAAAAAAAACAAAGGAAAGAAAAAGAAAAGAAGGCTGGGCATAGTGGCTGAGGCCTGTAATCCCAGTACTTTGGGAGGATGAGGTGGGTGGATCACCTGAGGTCAGGAGTTGGTGACCATTCTGACCGACATGGTAAAACCCTGTCCGTACCAAAAATTAGTAGGGCGTGGTGGCGGGTACCTGTAATCCCAGCTACTTGGGAGGCTGAGGCAGGAGAATTGTTTGAACCTGGGAGGTGGAGGTTGCATGAGCCAAGATCGCGTCACCACACTCCAGCCTGGGTGACAGAGTGAAACTATCTCAAAAGAAAAAGAAGTGAAGCCACAGTTCTTTGCTAGCCAGTTGGGTAAACCACATCACAGAAGGTGGTGGCCGCCCTTCCTCCAGCCTGAGGCTGGCCAGCCCCTGGAGTCTGCTCAAGAGGGAGGAAGACACCCGTGGTACCGGGGATCCTTGCGACCCCTCCCAGGAGGCCCCACTGAGAACCCAGGCCATACTCTGACCAGCCACCTCCACTCTGTAAAAGCCTCCCCAGGACTGGGCCACTTTCCTCGCTGCCCAAACCCACAGATGGCAGCGGCAGCAGCAGCCTGCCTCATTTCCCGACACTGCGCTGGCCTGGGGAGGATGTGTGTTCTCTTGTCTCTGCTCTCCTGAAGGGCCCATCAAGGCAGTGTCCCAGCTCAGGGTCACACGGGCAGTTAACCGATGGGCTTGGGTGGGCCCGGGTCCCCAAACCCAAGCCTGCATCTTTCTCTGCCCGCTTGTTTTCCCGTAACTGACCCTGTCCTGTGAGACCACGCACGGCCCCCAGCACGTTCTGACCCATGAGAAAGGTACTTTCCCAAGGCCCAAGCTCAAGGTGGCCCATGCAGCTCTCAACATGGAGAACGGTCATGGCTCAGCCATCCCCCTGTCCCGTGCCACTCCCTCCAGGGGCATCCCACAGTCCCCCTTGGAACAGACCCTGAACTGCACCCATCCCCCGCTCCCCTGCCAACCTCGCCTGGGGCTCTCAGTCTCCAGAATCAAACGCAGACTCCTGCTCAGGAGACACGAGGCCTTTTGCTACTGCAGCCAGCCCAGGGACTCATCCTCTACCAGCACGGCCCACGCTCAGGCGCCCGGCTTGCCTGCTGGAGTCTACATTATTTCTGAGGATTTCCCAGACCCCCGCGGACCTGCAGTGTAGACACAGGCCCTGCAGAATGACAGCAGATAGGCACCTGTGCCTGCCCCCGCCCACAGGCAGCCCCTCGCCCTGTGCTGGTGAATGGGGTTGCAGTCCTAGCCTCTGGACCTGGGATGCCGCCTTGTTTGGGAAGGGCATCACCGCAGACACAATGAGTTATGAGGCCCTCGGGGCGGGCCGGGCTCAGCGTGGCCGGTGTCCTTAGGAAGGGGGAGTCTGGGCAGACACACTCGGGAGAACACCACGGGAACACGAAGGTGCCGCCTCCAAGCCCAGGACAGATCCTCCTGGGTCCTCGGAATGGGCCAGCCTGGCTGACACCTGGACCGTGAGCGTCCTGCTTCCACAGGTGTGAGACTGTACATTTCAGTCATCTCAGCCGCCCCATCTGCGGGCTTTAAACAAACGGAGCATAGCATATGGGAAGCCCTGTGCCACGCAAGGTCATGTCTGAGAGCCACGGGGTGCGGAGCAGCGGCCTCCAGCCCTCACGCCTGCGGGGCAGACGAGGGCATGAGGCGGCGCTGATTCCCGTCCCTCTCCATCGATGGAGGTTGGTTAGTTGGCCTGCTCCTGTGTCTGCACAGTCCTAGTGCCCCCCACTGGCAAGGCTCTCTCCAGGAAACGTGCCCCAAGGGAAGCTCTGGGTGTGCAGTTTGCAAATGCTCCACTTCTCTGGATGAGGCCAGGTCCATCTCCAATGCAGCTGGACTCATGCAGGTCCCAGGCAGCAGGGGACTGGGCTGCCCGCTGCACCGGCTTCCAGGGCTGGGCACGGTGGCAGTTTTCACCTCTGGTGGTCCGAGGAGCACACAGCAGCATCTCCTCAGTGCTTCCTAGAGCAGGCTGGGCTTGTCAGCCTCAGGGGTCTCCTCTGTGCCCTCTCCCTTGGGGGGCTGAGCCCCTCCTGGTCCTCAGGCATTCTTATCTGCTCTTGGTCGGTGACGGGTGGTAAGCATCTTCCCTACCTATCAGCTTGTCTTCTCACTTTGCTTAAGGTTCATCCTTACAGCAGTGTATTTGAGAGTCACTGAATTTGTCCATCTTTATTTTTCTGGTTTGTGCTTTTTCATAAAGAATCACTTTTTTTTTTTTTTTTTTGAGATGGAGTCTCGGTCTGTCGCCCAGGCTGGAGTGCAGTGGCCGGATCTTGGCTCACTACAAGCTCCGCCTCCCGGGTTCACGCCATTCTCCTGCCTCAGCCTCCTGAGTAGCTGGGACTACAGGCGCCTGCCACCACGCCCAGCTAGTTTTTTTGTATTTTTTTAGTAGAGACAGGGTTTCACCATGTTAGCCAGGATGGTCTCGATCTCCTGACCTCGTGATCCACCCGTCTCGGCCTCCCAAAGTGCTGGGATTACAGGCTTGAGCCACCGCGCCCGGCCTCATAAAGAATCACTTAGCTTTGGGTTATAAAGATACTTTCCTGCTTTGTGTTTCCAGTTGGCCAGTTCTCTTTTGACAGAAATGCCTAGGCATGTGGCAGGCAGAGGAATGATCCCAGAGGCGTCTGTATCCTCATCCCTGGAGCCTGGGAATCTGTCCCCTCCCGTGGCTGAAGGACATTCAGGTGGGACTGAGTGAAGGACCCTGACACAGGAGAGCATCCGGGTGACCCAGGGACCCAGGGTCCTCACCGGGTAGGAGATAGGAAGGTAAGAGTCAGAGAGAGACCAGAAGAGGCTGCACTGTGGCTGTGAAGCGGGAAGAAGGGGCCCTGAACCGAGGGATGTGGGCACCTCTAGACACTGAGAAAGGCAGGAAACATGTTCCTCCCTGGAGCCCCCAGGAGGAAGCAGCCCTGCCCACAGCATGATTTTAGCCCAGTGAGGCCTGTGTCAGGCCGCTGACCTCCAGAGCTGTGAGAAAAGGAGCGTGTTGTTTTATGCTACCAAGGTCGTTGTCATTCATTTTAGCAGCCACAGGGTGCTCACAGAGGTGGCAGAGTGGACTGGGAGAAGGAGGGGACTCCAGGTCTCACACCATGTCCACTGCTCTGGGATTCCTATTCCGAGACCCTTTGCCATCTTTGCTTGGGTCCTGCAAACTCTGTGGCAAGCCCTGCCTTCTGGAAGGGCAGCCCCGGCCTCTTGACAGGCCTTGGGCTTTTATCCGCCTGCATTTAAATCAGCAAACCCTGCTGGGATCCCAAATGGGGCTGTACTGAACCTGCAGAGAATGTGGGGGGAGCCGTCAGCTGTCTGCTCAGGAGCTCTCCTAACACCTGGTACATTCTTCTGTTTATTTAGCAATTCTTTCTTATTTCCAAAGAAAGTCTCTAATTTTCTCCATAAAGATCATTTTTTTGAATAGGTTTATTCCAAGATCCATTATCTCCGTTTGGTAGCACCATAAGGGGTATCTTTGGGAGACACGTTTGCTGCGAGCAGCTCGCAGATGAGAGGTGCGATCGGGTTTCTGTGCCCATCGCTCATCTCCGGCAGCTCTGCTCAATCCCCGAGTCACCGTGTGGCTCCACCTGTAGACTTGCTTGCTGCTTCTCAGCAGAGAATTGTCGCTACATGCAAACAGCGCCACGACAGCTGTGCTTTTCCTTTCTACCCATGATGCCTTTGCTTTCCTCGTCTTGCCTCTCGAGGCCAGCAGACCCTCCTGAGACGTGCTGAACGGACAGAGCCCACATGCCCCACTGAGTGAGTGGCACGTCAGGAGCAAACTCACCCCCGGCCTCTGCTCTCTCCCCCAGGGATGCTCACTTTTCTTGCCTCAGGCCCACAGCCACTGGCCAGCTGTGACCCTCAATACCTGCCCCATGTATATGGGGAGGGCAGGGGTGTGCCTGCCTCCTGGAGCACTGCAAGGACCACGACCCCATCGTTCCAGATCAGGTGCCCCACGGCTGCCCCGGCAGGTGGGAGGGGCCTCACGTCTGCTGAATGGCAACATGGTTGGGCCTCTTGCCATGTTCCAAGGACAATATTCACCTTGGGCACCCACATGTCCTGGAGACCTGACACCTCGGAGGCAGACCAGGTCGTGCTGGGCTCATACAGAGGGAAACTGAGGACTAGGACCCTCCGGCGAATGTGGCCCCCATGACCTGGGCCTCAGGCACCACAGCAGGGGGCAGCCCTTGATAGGAGGCAGGCTGGCCGGCACACCCCACACACCTGCTCCCTGCACGGTGCCCGGAAAGGGTGGGAAGAGGGAAGGGCTCCCAGCAGGGAGCCCCAGCCGGGAATAGCCACTTTGTGCAGACTCCCAAGTAGCTGAAGCTCTAAATTGAGAATATAAAACCCAGTCACCAGAAACAAAATGCTGTCAACCCTGAAACAGGAACCTTTATACACTCACAGGTGGGAGTTCCACAGCCAAAGGCTCGCCCTGGAGAAGGAAATGTTTCTGAGACTGCCACCCAGCCCCCCACACCCCGTTCCCAACTGCTGGTTCACACTCCTGTGGGAAGGCAGCTGCCCCGTCTTACCAGCCCTAGGAGAGCTGGGAGGCCCAAGGACAGGTGGGAGACCCATTCACGGGTCAGGACCGGCCCTCTGCTCAGAAGCGGCCACGGCCGCTGCAGGCACGTTCCAGCATCTGGGCCACATACAGCATCCTGGTCTTTTATTTTATTATTATTATCTCTGTGTGTGTGTGTGTGTGTGTGTGTGTGTGTGTGTGTGTGTGAGAGATACTCTGTTGCTCAGGTTGGAGTGCAGTGGTGCAAGCACAGCTCACTGCAGCCTCAACCTCCCACCTCAGCTTCCCAAGTCGCTGGGACTATAGGTGTAAGCCACCAAGTGTGGTTAATTTTTTTTTTTATCATAAGTAGAGACAGGTCTCAAACTCCTGGACTCAAGTGATCCTCCCACCTTGGCTTCCCAAAGTGCTAGGATTACAGGTGGGAGCCACTGCGCCTGGCCTCTGGAAACTGCTCTTCTCAATTCTGGGAGAGCAGGCACTTTTTTTACGGCCTCCACCTCACAATGTCTCTTTTCACGAAATGTCCCACCCAGGCAAGAAAGCCACTGAATGGGATTCTTACAGAGCGGGGACTCTGGCTGCAGCAGGCACTGGTTCCTTCTAGGAGATGCCCACTGCGGGTAGGAAAGCAGAGGTGCCAGGCCCGGGCTGGCAGGGACTGACCTTCTGCGCCCTCGGCCTCCCGGCCGTGTGGTAGTGGCTGCGGCTCCTCCTCCTCCTCCTCGGGGTCAGCCTCTGGCCCGGCCTCCTCCTTCACGCTGCCCCCAGCCTCCTCCAGGAGCGCCGCCCCAGCCGTACCCTCCCCGGGGGACTTGGGGTCTTCGGGCTTGGGCTTCTTGGGCTGGCTCCGTTTCCGGTGAGACCTGGAGAGGGAGGTTTATCAGGCAGGAGGGGAGACCAGGGAGGGAAGAGCCCCAGGTCCGTGCACTCTGTCTGGCAGCGCGCAGCCCCGCCCACCCCCAGAAGAGTGCCCCATGAGCAGGGAGCCTCCTGGCTGGAGGCCGGGGGTAAAGGGAACCCTGGGTGGGGTTCTGCTCTTGCGGGCCAGGAGCTGTGTTGGGAGGAGAGACCGAAGGGAGACGGGGCGATGGACACGGTGGGGACGGGGTCAAGCAGGGGACGCTGATGACAGCTGGAGATGGGAAGCCGACTGACACCAGGTGGGATGACAGGCGGGACGGGGCGGCAAGAGCCGCGTGTGCCACGGGACAGAGACACGGGGAGTGTGAGCTCCGAGGGAAACAGCAGCTCATGGAAAATGCCTAGACGACAAACGGAACGAAGAAGACACTTACGACAGCCCCGGCCTTTTGGTCTGCTCTTTCTTCCTCTCTAGACTCGGTTTCCTCTCCTCCTCAGTCTTTCTCCAGTGTCTGTTTTCTTTCAGACTAATTTGTCTAGAACGTAAATTTCACGGGTTTTTTTCTCTAGGACTTCTGCTCAACTTCCCAGGACGCCTGGTCCCGGGCACCTGGCTCTGTCCCCGACTCCCTGGGTCCTCTCTCTGCAGCCTTTGAGGCGCATGGGAGCCCCAGCTCACACTCCGCTGCTCTGACCTGTGCCCACGCCCCAGGGTCCGCCAGGGCCTCCTCTGCACCCCGAGCCCAGGATCTGCTCACAGGGCAGGCGTGGGCCAAGAGGAGGCGCATCCTGCATGCTCAGCCTGGACACCCACAATCCCGGGGTACATCAGGGAGGTCCCGGTCCCTGCACACCAGCCCCAAGTGAGGGATTCAGCCTGAGGCTTACAGGCTTGGCTGAGCTAGGACTTCTTAGAAATGAGAGGGCGGCTGAAAAAGGGAGGAGGAAAAGTGACAGCCGGGTGAACCTGCAGCTGAGTGGCCAGGGCCTTGCACCAGGTTCCCCCGGGGACCTCCAGGGCCTTTCCAGAAAGGAAGCAAAAGTTTTTGGAGATGTGGAGGGGGTGGCTCCCAGGGAGCTCAGGCAGAAGCCGGGAGTGTGGAGAAGCCGAGGCCTGGCGCCTCCCCTGGGTGTGTGATGTCTACACCTCCTCCAGGCCCACCCCCTGCAGCTGCCCTAAGCCCTGGCCTGGCCAGGGGCCTCACTAGGCCATGAGCTCGAGGCTGCACAGCCCGGCTCCCCAGAGGCCTTTCTCCCCTTCCCAGTTGAGAGCCAGCTGTGTCAAGCCCGCCAGCAGCCAGGCAGAGCTGGGAGCGCCAGTGTTTCCAGGACAATTACCAATGCCGGCTGCGGCTTCTGGGTGCTTCCCGTGTCCCCTGTCCCTGTGGGCTCAGACTCAGTCACCTCAATCCCACAGGGGTCCCTGTGGCAGCTGCCCCTCCAAAGACCAAGTGGTCACCAGGGTGGGGCAGGTTCATCTGATGGGGGTGGGGTGGGCCCGCTGGTGGGGCTTCTGTCACCAGGACCTCCTCGCCTCTGCCTGAGCCAGGCTGTCACATGGGCCAGCAGCAGCCCATGCTCCCTCAGGACACTCGGACCTGACCCCTACCCACCGCTGCTCCCAGCCACTCTGCCCGCTCTGTGCTCCATGCTGGCTTCTGGGGCGCCTCCTCCAGGAAGCCTTCCTAGAACACTAGTCACTGCCAGCCCTCCTTGCTCCTCAGCTGCCTAACTCGCTAGAATCAGTGCTCCCCGATGTCTGCAGCATGGCCCACCACAATGACTCAAGGCAGAAAGCGGGTGGCCCAGAGGCATGGCATCACACAGCATGGTGCACACAAGGTCGCTGTGGGGCGGCCGGGCGGGGGCGGGAGGCAGGCAGGGGCGGGCGTGGGGCCAGAGTCACTAACACAGGGAGCAGGAGGTGGGTGGGGGACACGGGAGCTGCCCCTGCCCTCCAGAGAACGTTCTCCACAACAGCAGCCCAAAGATGGCTCCGGACAGGCAGCCTCAGGCTCCACTTGAGGGCTGGGGAAATGCTGGGTGCCTGCCCCATGTGGGGACAGCAGGCTCAGGAATAGGAAGCTTCAGATTGGCGCTGGGTGCAACTGGCTCTTGTAACCACTGTCATCCCAAGGTGGGCTGCCCTCCTGGTCTGGGAATGCCCCAGGGCTGCAGGGCCAGGATCCTACAGCGGACCCGCCCTGGTCCCAGACAACACCAGCAGAAGGGTGCCCTCCCACTCCACTCACCTGGCCTTGGCTGCCTCCAGCTCCATAGCCCCTTCTCCCACCCACTGCAGTCCCTCCCTCCACTCCCACCCTGAAAACCACCCTAGAGGTAGCTTCTCACCATGGCCCTCCCCTGCTACAGCCTTCCAGGTGCACCCCCAACAGCCTTCAAGCCTTACTGTGTCTGCCCCAGAGGGCCCAGGACTGTCCTGGTGTCCAACCAGAGCTCTGGGGCCTCATCCTTGCAGCCCAGCCCTTTCCTACCTGCAGCAGTGCCAGGCTGAGACCCCTGGGTCCCACACTACATAGAACTGGGTAGGGCTCAATACACAGACACAGCAAGGGGGGCACAGCCCACGGCAGAGGGGCATCCATCACTTGGGGCATCTGTGGGGTCCTAAGGGCACGCCTCTTCCTGACCCTGACGCCTTCATCCCCTTTCGCGTGTTTCTGCACCCGATGCTTATTTCTGGGTCTAGCTCCCGGCACAGGTGCTGAGAGTGTGGCCGTCCTTGCTCCCTTCCACGACCATCCCCTTCTCTCCCTGCACCTGCCACTGTCTTCCACTGCAGCCAAATTCCACGTTTATGCTTTTATGCCCCATAAACATTGTGCATCCACGAGCCACAGAGCAACTCGGGCTGCATTCCCTGCCCCCCCAACAGGGGTCTGGAACTGGCCTCCTGCTTTGGAAGCCTAGCTTCCTTGGTATCTCTGAGCTCCCTGCCGTTGCTCTTAAATTCCTGCTGTGGTCTCCTGTGCAGGGTGTCCCCTTCTCTCCATGATACCCCTAGGGGTCTTGGTTCCTTCTCCCATGATCTTGAGACTCCCCTTGACTCTCCTGGGTTAGATCTTGTTTCCTCAATCCCATGGTTTCCTTGGTTTACATCCTTGTTTGGCTGGAGCACATCCTGCAGCAGCTTCCTGAGAAAGGAGATGGAATACGAGACTCTCTGTGTCTACAAAGATCCTTATGCCCCTCACACATTTCTTGACAATTTGGCTAGGTGAAAGATTTGGGGAGAATTATTCCTCTTCTGACTTTTGAAGGCCTTTCTCCTTTGTCTTTTAGCTTGTGGCATTATTATTGTAGATCCAATGCTGATAGAGTCTCCTGTTCTTTTTTTTTTTTTTTTTTTTGTAGGGACAGGGTCTAGCTATGTCGCCCAGGCTGACCTTGAACTCTTGGCCTCAAGTGATCCTCCTGCCTTGGCCTCCCACAGTGCAGGGATCACAGGCATGAGCTACCATGCCCAGCCTCAGTCTGGTGGGCTGTTTATGCGATCTGTTTGCTCTGGAAGCTTTCAGGGCCTTTGTTTAATCCAGGAGTTGCGAAATTTCACAGCGATGTGTTGTCGTTTGGGTAATTTCCATTCTTGGGTGGACTTTTTTTTTTTTTTTTTTTTTTTTT